>NC_045806.1:104993067-105107553 GCF_009873245.2 Balaenoptera musculus | reverse complement strand
GCTTGGACGAAGTGAGAGGGTGGCATGGACACATATACACTACCAAATGTAAAATAGATAGCTAGTGGGAAGCAGCTGCATAGCACAAGGAGTTTATCTCGGAGCTTTGTGTCCAACTAGAGGGGTGGGATAGGGAGGGTGGGAGGGAGACACAAGAGGGTGGAGATATGGGGATATATGTATATGTATAGCTGATTCACTTTGTTATACAGCAGAAACTAACACAACATTGTAAAGCAATTATATTCCAATAAAGATGTTTACAACAAAAAAAGGAAAACTAAAAGACACTGATGAAAGAAATCAAAGATGATACAAACAGATGGAGAGACATACCATGTTCTTGGATTGGAAGAATCAATATTGTGAAAATGACCATACTACCCAAAGCAATCTACAGATTCAATGCAATCCCTATCAAATTACCAATGACAATTTTACAGAAGTAGAACAAAAAAATCTTAAAATTTGTATGGAGACACAAAAGACCCCGAAGAGCCAAAGCAATCTTGAGGGGAAAAAAACAGAGCTGGAGGAATCATACTCCCTGACTTCAGACTATCCTACAAAGCTACAGTAATCAAGACAATATGGTACTGGCACAAAAACAGAAATATAGATCAATGGAACAGGATAGAAAGCCCAGAGATAAACCCATGCACCTATGGTCAACTAATCTATGACATAGGAGGCAAGGTTATACAATGGAGAAAAGACAGCCTCTTCAATAAGTGGTGCTGGGAAAACTGGACAGCTACATGTAATAGAATGAAATTAGAACACTCCCTAACACCATACACAAAAATAAACTCAAATTAAAGACCTAAATGTAAGACCAGACACTATAAAGCTCTTAGAGGAAAATATAGGATGAACACTCTTTGACATATATCACAGCAAGATCTTTTTTGACCCACCTCCTACAGTAATGGAAATAAAAATAAACAAATGGGACCTAATGAAACTTAAAAGCTTTTGTACAGCAAAGGAAACCATAAACAAGACGAAAAGACAACCCTCAGAATGGGAGAAAATATTTGCAAATGAATCAATGGACAAAATATATAACATCTCATGCAGCTCAATATTAAAAAACAAACAACCCAATCAAAAAATGGCCAGAAGACCTAAATAGACATTTCTCCAAAGAAGACATACAGATGGCCAAGAGCCCATGAAAAGCTGCTCAACATCACTAATTATTGGAGAAATGCAAAAATCAAAACTACAATGAGGTATCACTTCACACTGGTTAGAATCAGAATCATCAGAAAATCTACAAACAACAAATTCTGGAGAGGGTGTGGAGAAAAGGTAACGCTCTTGCACTGTTAGTGGGAATGTAAATTGATACAGCCACTATGCAGAACAGTATGGAGGTTCCTTAAAAACTAAAAATAGAACTACCATATGACCCAGCAATCCCACTACTGGGCATATACCCAGAGAAAACCATAATGCAAAAAGACACATGCACCCCAATGTTCACTGCAGCACTATTTACAATAGCCAGGTCATGGAAGCAACCTAAATGCCCATCAACAGATGAATGGATAAAGAAAATGTGGTACACATATACAATGGAATATTACTCAACCATAAAGAGGAATGAAATTGGGTCATTTGTAGAGACGTGGATGGACCTAGAGACTGTCATACAGAGTGAAGTAAGTCAGAAAGAGAAGAACAAATACATGTGGAATCTAGAAAAATGGTACAGATGAACCAGTGTGCAAGGCAGAAATAGAGACACAGATGTAGAGAACAAACATCTGGACACCTAAGGGTAAAGGGGGCAGGGATGAATTGGGAGATTGGGATTGACATATGTACACTATTATGTATAAAATAGGTAAGTAATAAGAACCTGCTGTATAAAAATAAATAAATAAAATTCAAAAAGAAAAAACTATCCCAAAGCTTGGTAATTAAAAATTACAACCATTTTGCTTTACCACATGATTCTGGGAGTCAGGAATACAGTCAGGGCTTGGCTTGACAATTCTGCTTCACATACTGTTGACTGGAATCACTCTGTAATATTCAACAAGCAGCTAGACTGATCTGGAGGGTACCAGACAGTTTCACTCACATGCCTGGAACCTTGGCAGAATTGGCTAGAAGGCTGGCCATAGGTAGGCCCTTAGCCCTTTCCTTGTTGTTTCTAGAGCTCTCCCACTGGTCTTTCCAGCCATATTGTTAGATTCCTTACATGACAGTTCAGGGTTCCGAGAGACCATCGTGGAAGCTCTTTTAATGGTTTGGCCATCATATTCTGTTAGTCAAAACAATCATAAACCAGCCCACATTTAAACAGAGGAATGTCAAATACTTTGCAGCTATCTTTAATCTGCCAAACCTAGCAGAAGCATTTGTTAACTGAAGCAATTTTGGTATTTAAGTGTTTGAACTACTGAATACATATGAATTGACTACTTATTATAAGAGGACAGAATTTAGTGATACGTGGTTTGAAAACGTGAGTCTTGCCTTCAGTGAGCTTACTGTTTAAATTATGAAAGGAGTGGTAAATATAAACTTAATACAATATGATAATTACTTTAATGGAGAAATACACAGGGCAGCTGGGAACATAGAAGAGGGAGCAGAGAGGAGTCAGGGAAATTTTCCTAGAAGAGAGAAAAACTCCATAGACTCTAAGAGCAGTAGTGGAAATTTGCCATACAGATAATAACAAGATGGTATTCCGTAAAGAGGGGGGAAGCATGTTACCTGGAAATCGTAACATTAATTCCAACATGATAACATTAATTCCACTATGTTAAGGAGGGACGCTAAGAACTAAGCAAAGCCCTTTGTCATTATAAAGAAAAATTAAAGCAAATAAAAAGCTACCAAACATCCTATCAACTAAGGTGAAAAACCTTGTCTCCTGCTCTGATCCTCTGGTTTGAAGAACAGAGTCAGAATGAATAACCTCTTCAAAGGTCCCTAGTGAGATAGCCAAGGGCAGAGAGTCCTTTTCTCAACAGAGCCTTGATCAGATGCTTTCATATTAGATTCCCACAGGAGTAGGGACAGCCTCAGCCATTTCCCTGTCTAGTCAGAGATATCAAAACTTACAAAAAACAGATCCCAATCTCTCTTCACAAAGATTCAGCTTTACCTGATACCAAAGCCCTAGTATTAAATTATTACTAAAGAGAGAAAAATAATCACTCCTTAGCTCAGGAAGTCTCCTTAGGACCATTCTGTTTACTCTGATTATGAGAAAAGCCCAGATTGAGAAAGCAAGTGTGCAATGTTCACATAGTTGTAATATTCTGAAACACTGTCTGTCACTGATAGCAATTAATGCTATAATAAACAAGGAGACCTGTGATGGGCAAGTAAGAATTGTGGTGGACAAAAGAAAACTAAATGTGAACAATCAATGAGTTAATAATTGGTCTCTCTTTAATAAGAATCCCAATTTCTTCTTTAGCTATGGATCTTCCAGTTCCATCTTTCTCTCCTGTGTATATAATTTACATGTACATTTCTCCTGGTTGTGAACAATTTTTTTTCATATTGACACAATTATATTTTCATTTGAATGAATGTTTATCTATATAGCACACATGCTTAGGACTAAGCCTGAAGAAAAACAGAAAGAAATTTTGATGCATTTTCCCAAACTTCTTTTGTCTAATTGAAAATTATTAAAATTGTTTTATTATTATACATGGCAAGCTTCCCTAAAGGTTGTTGGCTAAACAAATATGTATGTCTTTTTACTTTAAATTTATTGACACATCATATTACTTTGGAGAAGATAAAGGATTTATCTTTAGTACAAAGTCATTATTGCCATAATATTTCACAACTGACTTGCCATTTCCTCTATTATCATAAAATCCAAATTATCCCTGATGACCACCCAAGTCAGAGCTAAAGACAGAATAAAAGGCACCATATTAAAGGAAATTTTAAAACTATTCATCATTGTCCTGGTCTTATTTTTTTTAATATAAAGAACTTCAGATAAAATATTTAGAATTATGCCCTTTTAATCTTTTTTTTAAATAAAATGGATCTTTTTCTCCTAAAAATATTTCCTTCCAAAATATTTATATTTATTTTCCACTCAATGCATATTTTATTATTTAATCAGATACAGGAAATTCTTGTTACATAGTAAGAGCTAACATTACTGAGTCCCTACAATGTGCCTGATACTGTTTTACTTGTTTTATATAATAATACTAAATATAATATAATAATATAATAATATTATATTATATAATATAATAATATTATATAATAATATAATAATACTAAAAGCAACATTCATATTGACAGATAACATTTAATGAGTCAAGTATTATTCTAAGTACTTATATTCATTTAATTCTAACAACCTTATGAGATAGCATAATCATTACAATTGTACAGATAAGAACACTGAAATGCATCAAGATATGACTTATGACACTAAAGCATGAGCAACAACAGAAAAACCCAGTTCAACTTGACTTCATCAAAATTAAAAACTTTTGTTCTTCAAAGGACACCATCAAGAAAGTAAAAAGATAACCCACAATATGGGAGAAACTATTTGCAAATCATATGTCTAAGCAACTTGTATCCCAAATACATAAGAATACTTATGATTTAATAATAAAAGACAAATAACTCAACTAAAAAACGGGGAAAGGTCTTGAATAGACATTTCTCCAAGGAAGATACACAAATGACATCATTAGTCATCATGGAAATGCAAAACAATACCACAATAAAATACAACTTCACACCCGCTAGTATGGCTAGAATAAAAAAATCAGAAAATAACAAGTGTTGCCAAGGATGTAGAGAAATTAAAACCCTTTAGCTGTTCTAGTGCACCATGTAAAATGGTACAGTCACTTCTGAAAATAGACTGGCAGTGTCTCAAATGATAAATATAGAGTTACTATGTGACCCAGCAATTCCACTCCCAGATATATATCAAATAGAAATGAAAGCATATGTCCACACAAAAACTTAGATATAAATGTTCATAGCAATATTATTCACAATAGCCAAAAGATGGAAACAACTAAAATGCTCATCAACTAACAAACAGATAAACAAAATCTGATTTTCCATACAGTGGAATATTATTCTGCCTTAAAAAGGAATGAAGTTCTAACTCATGCTTATATATGAATGGATCTTAGAAACATTATGCTAAATGAAAGAAGCCAGTCACCAAAGATCACATATTATATGATTCCATTCATATGAAATGTCCAGAACACGGAAATTTACAGACACAGAAAGTAGATTACTGGTTGATAGGGCTGAGGGAGAGGGAAAGGGAAAGGGGGATGCTGGGATGATAGCAAAATGGTACGGGAGTTTCTTTTTGTGGCAATAATAATGTTCTAAAATTGACTGTGGTGATGGTTGCATATCTATGAATACACTAAAAACAACTGTATTGTAAATGTTAAAGGGACGAATTGTATGGTATGAGTTATATTTCAATAAAACTGTTTTTAAAAAAGATTAAGTAACCTGTTCAAGATTTCACAGCTGGTAAGTGACAGAACTGGGATTCAAACTCAGGCAGTTGGGTCCCTGAGTTCAAACTTTTACCCAGCATATCCGTAGCCTCTCATGTGTTTTCTTTTGTTTAATCTTTATAATAACCCAGAGAGATGGGTACTGTTATTAAATGCATGTTATAGATAAATGATAAATGAATATATAAACATGCTCTCTGCCTTTGGGGAACTTTTAATCTAGCATGGAGGAGATAAATGCATTAAAAAATAACTAAGTATAATACAAGGCAAAATAAAATGAATATTATAATAAAGTATGGAATACTGATATAGTGCAGAGATCAGAGAAGCATTTGTTGTATAAAATTATTGTTGTAGAACATTCAAGAAACTTAATCCATATAGCACTATTCCTTTAAATGAACAAAAAGGACTTAGAACCATTTTTGGAAACTGCTCAAAAACCTTCACTGCTCTGTCTTACCTACCCATCATCACATTGCCAGTAGAATGAAATTCAAACTTCTTATCAATGATATTTAGGGTCTGTCACCATCTGGCCTTAAATGTACCTCCTAGCTTCTTCAATGACTGCATTCTAACACATATCCTATGTGCTAGCCATAGTAAGCCATGTATTTTCAGGCCTCATCACTTCTGTCATGATTCTGGTATGGAATACCCATTTCTCCCATTTTCCCATCCATTTGGTATTAATTATTCCTTCCTCTGCACTCTACATCAGCTTTTTGTACCACTATAATAAAGCTTATTTCAACTTGTTTTGTTCCATCTTGTATTATACTTCATTTCCCCCCCAACTCCCACTAAATTACACACTCCCTGAAGGCAGAGACCACATCATCCTTTCCAGTACTTTAAACGTCAAAAATGTTTGCTGAATGAAATCCTGCTAGCTCTAGATGGCAATTATATAATTGTTTCCCCTATTTTACCTGTGTTCTTATTTAGATATTTGTGTCACAAGCTTGTTATATACTTCATTAGCAACTGTCACTTGGAACAATTAGCTTATGCATGAACTGTAATGCATAGACCAAGTGCCCTGGAGACTCTGACTTTATATTTTGTGTCTGTATCTCTAATTCTGTGACTAGTACACATTAGGCCCATAGTGAAGTGTTACTGAATGAATAAACAAACATTCAGATGAGACTATTTCTCCTAGTAACATAAAACATGCACCCAGTTATTATAGATATCATATCTGAGCAATATAAACAATGGACATAGCAGCTTAAAAGTTGTATAAGTAAAGATTAATACCTAATAGTGCAAATACTGGTTTGTCACTCTCATTTCCCTTAAATTGCACTGCCAATCCTTAGTTTCGGGACATTTGTAATCACAGTTGTTTCTTAAATAACTCAAGAGTCTGGTTATAAAAGGGAATTAACGTAAAAACACATTTAAATGAGTGTCGTGTCAGAAAATACAGTGTTACCATGAATGCTATAATTAAGGCTAAAAAGGCAACTAGACTATAAGCACATAATTTTAAGGCTTTTATTTCTCACAGAAAGATTTGTGAAGGTAAACGTTTTCATGGTTGTTCTTAGCCTAACTGTCCATTTTATTTTAGAAAGTTTTAGAAAATGCGTCAACGTTTTGTAGTGAGTCTGGCCTAAAATACATACTCTAGTCACTACGAAATTATTTATATGCTTTTCTCACTGCTAAATGATTCAAAACAATTTTACATTAAAATGTCAAGCTTGTCACGTGTGCAATACTGAATGGTGATGTGTGACGTTACTATAATCAAGTGAGTTTGATTTTCAAAATTGAAAAAATATTTATGGAATTTTAAATAGCATACTTAAAATAGTATGCACCACAAGGATTACTGTTTCTCTTCAAAGGAGACAAGTCTGATGTTTGCTCTACTCTCTGCAGTTGTAGATATTAAAGGTTCCAGTAGTCAGAGAGAGAGGAGGGAGAGGAGGAGGAGGAGGAGGAAGGGAGGAAGTGGGGGAGGGGGGGAGAGAGAGAGGTTGATTCAGCTCTCTCTTTTTAAGGAAATGTGTTCTTTTTAAACATTTCTTCTTGGTGTTCCAAGAACATTTATATGACAAAAACATTACTATTCTATTGGAAGAGTCAGGAAGAAGAAATAATTCTCCACTGCAGTAATTGATCCATGCAAAGCTCATTTAAAAAATTATTATATTATAAAATAAACACATGAGATTTACCCTCTTAAATTTTTAAGTACAATACAGTATTATTAACTGTAAGCACAATGTTTTACAGCATTATCTCTGAATTTTTCATCTTGCATGACTGAAACTTTATATGCAATGAAAGAACCTCCCCATTTCCTCCTCCCCCCAGTTGCCAACAACCACCATTCTACTTTCTGCTTCTGTGAGTTTTACTACTTTAGATACCTCGTATAACTGGAATCAAGCAGTATTTGTCCCTCTGTGCTGGTTTATTTCACTTAGAATAATTTCCTCAAGGGTTCATTCATACTACAGCATATGACAGAATTTCCTCCCTTTTTAAGTCTGAATAATGTTCCACTGTATTTATATATCACATTTTATTTGTTCATCCGTCAATGGACATTTAGGTTGTTTCCACCTCTTGGCTCTGAATACTGCTGCAATGAACATGGGAGTGCAAATATCTCCGGCAGATCCCGATTTCAATGTTTTTGAACACCCAAAATTGGGATTGCTGGATAACATGGCAGTTCTGTTTTTAACTTTTTGAGGAGCCTCCATACTGTTTTCCATAGCAGCTGCAACATTATACATCCCCGCCAACAGTGTGTCAGCATTCCAATTTCTTCACATCCTTACCAACACTGGTTATTTTCTGGTTTTTTGATAATGGCCATTCTAACAGATGTGAGATGATATCTCATTGAGCTTTCAATGTGCATTTCCTGATGATTAGTGATGTGGAGCATCTTTTAATGTGTCTATTGGTTATTTGTGTCTCCACTTTGGATAAATGTCTATTGAAGCTGTTTGCCCATTTTTCAATCAGGTTATATGTTTTTATGCTAAGTCATAGAAGTTCCCTATGCATTTTGGATATTAACCCCTTATCAGATATATGGTTTGTAAATATTTTCACCCATTCCACAGGTTGGTTTTTCACTCTGTTGATTGTTTCTTTTGCTGTACAGAAGTTTTTTAGTTTGAAATAGTCCCACTTGTTTTGGTGTCATGTCCAAGAAATCATTACCAAGCCAAAGTCAGAAAGCTTTTCCGCTATATTTTCTTCTAGGAGTTTTACAGTTTCAGGTCTTAAATTTAAGTCTTTAATATCAAGTTGATTTTTGTGAAGGTCCAATTCCATTCTTTTGTATGTGGATATCTAGTTTTCCCAGCATCATTTGTTGAAGAGACTATCCTTTCCCCATTGTGTATTATTAGCACCCTTGTCAAAGATCATTTGATCCTACATACATAGTTTCATTTCTGGGTTTTCTATTATATTCCATTGGTCTATATGTCTCTCTTTCTGTCAGTGCCAAACTATTTGATTACTGCAGCTTTGTAATATATTTTCAAATCAGGAAGTGTGAGGCCTCCTGCTTTGTTTTTCTTTCTCAGGATTGACTTGGCTATTCGGGGTCCTTTGTGGTTTCTTACATATTTTAGGATTGTTTTTTCTATTCCTATAAAAATGCCATTGGGATTTGATAGGGATTGCACTGACTCATTAGATTATTTGGGGTAGTATAGACATTCTGACAATATTAATTCTTCCAATTCACAAATGTGGAACATCTTTCCATTTATTTTTGTCTGCTTTAATTTCTTTTATCAGTGTTTTGTAGTTTTCAGTGTACAAGTTTTTTGCCTCCTTTTTTAAGTTTATTCCTAAGTATTTTATTCTTTTTGATACTGCTGTAAATGAGATTGTTTTCTTAACTTTCTTTTCTGATTGTTCACTGTTAGTATACCAGTCAGTGTATACAATTATTCATTGTTAGTGTAGTGTTCATTGTTAGTGTATCAATGTGCACAACGGATTTTTATGTTGATTTTATAGGATGCAACTTTACTGAATTCATTTATTAGTTACAAGTTTTTGTGGAATCTTTAGGGATTTCTATATATATGATCATATCATCTATGAATATAAATCTACTACTTCCTTTACAATTTGGAAAATTGGAAATATTTCTTTCCTAACTTCTCTCTCAAGGACTTCTAGTACTATGTTGAATTGAAGTCACAAGAGCAGGCATCCTTACCTTGATCCTGATCTTAGAGGAAAAGCTTTCGGTTTTTTGCCATTGAGTATGATGCTACCTATGGGCTCTTCATATATAGCCTTTGTTATGTTAAGGTAATTTCCTTCCATTCCTAGTTTGTTGTTTCTATCGTGAAAAGGTTTTGAAATCTGTCAATGCTCTTTCTGCATCTATTGAGGTGATCAAGTGATTTTTATGCTTTCTTCTGTTAATGTGGTGTATCACTTTGATGGATGCTTTTTTTCATGAGATGGTCAGTCAGGTTCAGCCACAAGAGGGGGACACAAGAGGGGTACAGGAAAACAAAATGTATTATACTCACAAGCCCTAGAGAGACAGAGTCACTGCATTCCATGAGGGGACCACATAGGGTGAGCACCAAGGAAGCAGGCTCCACCAAGCAGGTAGGAGCTGAGAGAAAGAGCAAGAACCCATGGGCAAGTGCCTTTATTGGGGGTCTGGATGGAGTACCAAGCAAAAGGCATGAGGTGATTTCATTGGTGTGTTTGAATGTCACAGTGAGGGGAGGGCAAAAAGGGGAACTAGAGGCAGGGGCCAGCCTTATCACACTAGTGCACCGGTCACCTGAACAGGGTGTAAACAGCCTGTTTGTGGGGATGTTGAAACAGAGGTAAATAATTAAGTTTTTAAATTTACTATAAAATTTACTTTTGTATGGTTTTAAACCATCATTACCATCACAGGGATAAACTCTAATTGGTCATGGTGCATGATCCTTTTAATGTGCTGTTGAATTCAGTTTGCTAGTATTTTGTTGAGAATTTTTGCATCTCTATTCATAAGGGATACTGGCCTGTGGTATTCTTTTCTTTTAGTTTGTTTTTGTTTTTGTTTTTGTTTTTAAATTTCTGGCTTTGGTATCAGACTAATACTGGCCTCATAAAATGAGTTTGGAAGTATTCTTTCCCCTTCAATTTTTCCGATGAATTTGAGAAGAACTGGCATGAATTCTTTAAATGTTTGGTAGAATTTATGAGTGAAGCCATCTGGTCCTGGGTTTTGCTTTGTTGGGAGATATTTGAATACTGATTCAATTGACGTACTAGTTACAGGAATGTTCAAATTTTCTATTTCTTTATGATTCAGTCTTGGTAGGTCAAATGTTTCTAGGAATTTATCTATTTCTTCTAGATTGTCCAATTTGTTGGCATATAATTGTTCATAGTATTCTTTTTTAATGCTTTTTTATTTCTCTGGCATCGGCTGTAATGTCTCCCCTTTCATTTGATTTTGAGTCTTCACTCTGTTTTTCTTAATCTAACAAAAGATTTGTCAATTCTGTTTATTTTTTAAAAAAACAACTCAGTTTCATTTATTTTTTCCATTGTTTTTCTATTTCCTACTTTATTTCTGCTCTCATCTTTATTATTTCCTTCCTTTTGTCAGCTTTGAGCTTAGTTTGTTCTTTCTTTTCCCTGAGGTGTACAGTTAGGTTGTTTGAGATTTTCCTTCTTTTCTATTGTAAATATATCCCTATAAACTTACTGCTATATTGCTTTTCCTGCATCCAATAAGTTTTGGTATGTTGTGTCTTCATTTTCATTTGTCTCAAAATATTTTCTAATTCCCCTTTTGATTTCTTCTTCGACACATTAGTTGTTCAAGAGTTTACTTTTGACATATTTTGAAATTTACTTTTCCTTCTGCTATTGATTTCTAGTTTTCATTCTATTATCGCCAGAAAAGATACTTAGTATGATTTCAATCTTCTTAAATTTTGTTTAAGAAAGGCTTGTTTTGTGATCTAACATTGATCTATCCTGGAGAAATGTTGTGCTTCAGAGTGTGTATTCTGCTGTTGGGTGGATTTTTTTTTATATGTTTGTCAGGTCCATTTGGTCTTTAGTATTATTCAAGTCCTCTGCTTCCTTATTGACCTTCTGTCTGGATATTCTATCTGTTATTGAAAGTGGGATATTGAAATCTACATTACTGTGTTACTGTCTGTTTCTCCCTTCAGTTCAGCTAATGTTTGCTTCATATATTTAGGTACTCTGATGTGGAGTGCACATATCTTTATAATTGTTACATCTTCCTGGGGAATTGACCCTTTTATCATTATATAATGTCCTTTATCGTCTACTGTGACAGTTTCTGACTTGAAGTCTATTTTGTTTGATATAAATGTGGCCACCTCTGCTCTCTCCTGTTGCCATAACCATGGAATATCATATTCCATCCTTTCACTTTCAAGTATGGGTATCCTTAAATCTGAGGTGAGTCTCTTTGTAGACAGCATAGAATTGGATCCTGTTTTTAATTCAGTCAGCCACTCCATGTCTTTTGATTGGGGAGATTAATCCATTTACATTTAAAGTAATTATTAACAGGGAAGAATTTACTATTACTATTTACTATTGCCATGTTGTTGATTGTTTTCTGTTAGTCTTGTAGTTCTTTTGTCTGTCTTTTCCTCTCTTGCTGTCTTCCATTGTGTTTCACTGATTTTTTTGTAAGGACACACTTTGTTTCCTTTCTCTTTTCCTTTTGCATATTTTCTATTGGTATTTTCTTTGTGGTTACCCTGGGGATATATAAAGCATCTTGAAGCTATAACAATTACTATTTATTTTAAACCAATAATAATTTAAGTTCAATTGCATACAAAAACTCTACACTTTTTGCTCTCCTTTCCCAACACTTTGTTAGTGATGTGACAAATCACATCTTTTTATACTGTGTATTCATTAACATATTTTTATAGTTTATTTACTTTTAATTTCTATGCCAGAATTAAAAGTGATTTATGTACCACTGTTACAATATTACAATACTATGTATTTGCCTATATATTTACATTTACCAGTGAGCTTTATCTTTCATATGCTTTTATGTTGCTGTTCAGCACATTTTTGTTCCAATTGGAAGGACTCTCTTTAGCACTTTTTGTAAAGCAAGTCTATTAATGAACTCGCTCAGCTTTTGTTTGTCTGGGAATGTCTTTATCTCTTCTTCATTTTTAAAAGAAATTTTTGCCAGGTATAATATTGTTGGTTGACAGGTTTTTCTCTTTTGGGACTTTGAAAGACTACCATCCTGCTCCCTTCTGGCCTGCAATGTTTCTGCTGAGAAATACACTGATAGTCTTATGGGGGTTCCCATGTATATGCTAAGTCACTTTTCTCTTGCTGTTTTCAAGTCTTTGTCTTTGAATTTTGACAATTTGATTATACTGTCTCTCAGTGTGTTCTCTTTTTAAACACCAGTCCAGTGGTATTCTTGAATATGGATGTCCACTTCCTTCCCTAGATTTGGAAAGTCTTCAACCAGTTTCTCTGAATAAGGTTTCTGCCCCTTTCTCTCTTTCTTCTCCTTCTGGGACTCCTAAAATTTCATGTTTCATAAGTCCCTTAGGCTTTCTTCACTCTTTTTCATTCTCTTCTCTTTTTTGCATTTCTGACTGAATAATTTCAAGTGACTTGTCTTCAAGTTCACTGATTCTTTCTTCTGCTTGATCAAGTCTGCTCCTGAACCCCTCTAGTGAATTTTTCAGTTTAGTTATTGCATTTTTTAGCTGTAAAATTTGTTTTGTTCTTTTATGTATTTTCTCTTTGCTGAAATTCTTGTTTTGTTCACACAATGTTTTCCTGAGCTCACAGAGCACCTTCATGATGTTTTGTTTGTTTGTTTGTTTTTTATGGTGGTTATTTTTAATTCTTTGTCAGGTAATTCAAATACCCTCCATTTCTTTAGGGTCAGTTTCTAGAGATTTATTTTGTTCCTTTGGACAATTTTTCCCTGTTCCTTAGTGTTCCTTGTAACTTTGTGTCAGTATCCATACATTTGAAGAAACCAGGCTGTATAGACTGACTTTGTATAGGGAAAGATCATCAATCATCCTGACTAGAGATTTGGGGGGGCCTCTCAAACCTTTTCTGTGGATGTGACTTCTCTAACCTTCTGTGTGTAGGTTCCTTATTAGAGGGATATGCCAGTTTCTTTTTTTCAGGACCTTGCTATCTCTTGATCCTTCTGGTGTCTCTCTGCTGTCCCTTTGGACCGTGGAGTAGTAACACACCACCCATCCCTTTTATTGTTTCCAGTGGCTCTCAGGTGGTAGAGTACCCTCAGTCCTATCTACCTCCTGTTGGGTGAGACAGAATCCAGTTCCTCATGCAGCTCTCCAAAAAGCCAGAACATTGTACACTTGCTCCACTCTTCTCTTTCCCCCCTAAGGGAAAGGCCACAAGCTGTATTATCCTCTGTCTGATTTACCACAGGCCCTTTGGAACAGTAGCATGAGTCCAGCTCTTCTATGTGCTCAGTGCCCCAGGCTTCTAGGGTATGCCAGATCCTGTTCATATTTTGAGAGAGGTGAGACAGACACCAGTCCCTCAGGTCACACCTAAAAAAAGCCAGAATGTTCCTTTCTTCTCTTTCCCCATGAGGAAGAGACTATTAAGCTGTATTGACCTTTGTCTTCTGTACTACAGATCCTCTGGAGCAGCAACATGTTGCCTAGAATTTTTTTTTTTAAGTCTTAGTGGTCTCCATGCATCTAAAGCATGAAGGATCGTATCAGTGCTCCAAGAAGGTGAGACAGAAGCTAGTATTTTGGGCAGCCCCCTGAAATGTCAGAACACTGGACATATGATTCCTCTTTTCCTCCCAGGGAGAAGCCAGAAGTTGGGAGTTTCCTCCCAATAGGATGGCACTGTGTCAGGGAAAGAGAGTATCAGGAGGAGGTGACATGAATTTTCCTACTGGCTTCAATGTGGTCAGTTTCACACTCACCTGGGGTGCAGGAGCCTCTTAACCTTCTCACGAAGGAAACTGGTGCATGTATTATTGAATTGGTGTCTCTGTGAAAGGAAGGTCTGTTGCTTACTTTTCTGCCATCTTGCTGATGTCACTTCTGTTAAAATCTCATCTTGACTGGTAGAATATAGATAGAATTATTTGGGAATATTATTTTAATTCCTATGGAATTAAAGGAGATTTCCAAAGTACTATGTTAAATTAGACTTTTCTAGGATCAAAATGCGTGTTTGTCATGTTCTTTTTAACAGGAAGCAAACACCTAAACTTTGCCTATTTTAACCACCCAACTTCACAACAGAATGTCTTGACTAAGTATCCTTTAGTTTTCATCTAGTTTAGTTTAGTTTATTTATTACTTATTCATTCTTTCATTCATCCATTCTCTAATTTATTTATTAACATTCTGCACTTTAGTTAGGTGGCTTAGGAGAAACAGAGTCCACAGAGCTTAGCAAACTATGGCCCAGCTCCAAACTGACTCATCACATGTTTTTATTAAGGTGTTATTCGAATATGGCCACACTTATTCATTTTATCTAGGCCTATTTTCATTGTACAATGGCAGAGCTGAGTAGCTATTACTAAGACCATATGGCCTACAAAGTATTTATTATCTGGTCTTTTATAGAAAAAAATTTGCCTACCCTCCTCTATGCTATAGTTAGTTCTCATTATTGGCTTGTGTAGACATTCTTCTTTATATAAAATAGTGATATTTATAAATGTTTGTGTTCAAATTATATTTTTGTGAATTGAATCGTGTTATAGGAACCCCATCTCTAAGTTCTGTCATCCATGAAGAAACCCTTGGGAGTACAAATAGTACACTGCATATGTTCTACTGGATTTAAATTCAAAAGAACTTTTTCTATAGTAGCACCCAGATAGAACAGCATGGTGTACCAGTGGAATGGCATCAAAGAGCATTTTGCTCTTAAAAATAAGAAATATGTCTTTTATAATTCACTATTTAAAAATTCTCTGTTTTGAAAATAGGATATACACAAAAACACCATACACCCAAAGTTGAGATTGTTAATTATCACCCTGCACTTTTAGTGGACTATTTAATGTTCATTTGAAACCTCATTGTGATTATTTATTAATTTCCTGCTCTATTTATTTTAAACCTGTAATTTTTTTAATAAGAGGCTGTTTTAAAGTAAGTTGCACTTTTACCTTTACTTAGAATGTATTTTTACCCACATAGAGTGTAGTTTATACATATAAATACATTTTTTCATGAATAATTGCAAACTAGAAGGCTATTTCTAATGTGTATATTTTATTACTTTATGTAAGAATCTTCCAAAATCTTTCTGTAGCTGTATCATATTCCTTTTTTAATTTTCCAAAATACAGCCAAGTAAAGATATCTCTGTGAGTAATAAAATTCATTTTACTTAGTCATGTGTACATTTTAAATAAAGAGATCATTTCGATAACCAAACAAGATGCTATTTGGCAGCAAATGTAGTAGAACTCATTTGACATGTTTCTTTATCCATTTTCTGGTCCTCTGGTTAGAAATGGAGGGGAAAAAAATGAATTCAGCATTTCTCAGAAATTACACATCATTATAAAAATAATATAAACAAATATCCAACTTTTCTTAAAAAAGCTAATCAGCTTCTCCTTTAGATTTTTACTATAAATAATTAGCTCATAGAATGATTTTGCTTCCATAAACGAAAACAACATAATTAGATTCCAAACAAAATGTAAGTATCCCACCACATAAAACTGTATGGTAGAGAGACGTTCAAGATGGCAGAGGAGTAAGACGTGGAGATCATCTTCCTCCCCACAAATACATCAGAAATACATCTACATGTGGAACAAACCCTACAGAACACCTACTGACCACTGGCAGAAGACCTCAGACTTCCCAAAAGGCAAAAAACTCCCCACATACATGGGTATGGCAAAAGAAAAAAGAAAAAACAGAGACAAAAGAATAGAGACAGGACCTGCACCTCTGGGAGAGAGCTGTGAAAGAGGAAAAGTTTCCACAAACTAGGAAGCTCCTTCACTGGTGGAGACATGGGGTGGCAGGGGTAAAGCTTCGGAGCCACAGAGGAGAGTGCAATAGGGGTGCAGAGGGCAAAGCGGAGAGATTCCCGCACAGAGAACCAGTGCCGACTAGCAATCACCAGCCTGAGAGGCTTGTCTGCTCACCCGTCGGGGCGGTTGGGGGCTGGGAACTGAGGCTCGGGATTTGGAGGTCAGATCCCAGGAAGAGGACTGGGGTTGGCTGCGTGAACACAGCCTGAAGGGAGCTAGTGCTCCACAGCTAGCCGAGAGGAGGTCCGGGAAAAAGTCTGGAACTGCTGAAGAGGAAAGAGACCACCGTTTAGGGGTGCACAAGGAGAGGGGATTCAGAGCACTGCCTAAATGAGCTCCAGAAATGGGCGCGAGCCACGGCTATCAGCGCAGACAACTGAGACAGGCATGAGACACTAAGGCTGCTGCTGCAGCCACCAAGAAGCCTGTGTGCAAGCACAGGTCACTATCCACACCTCCCCTCCCAGGAGGCTGTGCAGCCCGCCACTGCCAGGGTCCCGTGATCCAGGGACAACTTCCCCGGGAGAACACATGGCGCACCTCAGGCTGTTGCAATGTCACATGGGCCTATGCCGCCGCAGGCTCACCCGGCATTCTGTGCCCCTCCTTCCCGCCAGCCTGACTGAGCCAGAGCTACCTAATCAGCTGCTACCTTAACCCTCACCTGTCTGGATGAAGAACAGGCTCCCTCAGGGGACCGACACGCATGGAGGAGACAAATCCAAAGATGAACCCCAGGAGCTGTGTGAACGAAGAAAAGAAAGGGAAATTTCTCCCAGTAGCCTCAGGAGGAGCAGATTAAATCTCCACAATCAACGTGATGAGCCCTGCATCTCTGGAATACCTGAATAGACAACGAATCATCCCAATATTGAGACAGTGGACTTCGGGAGCAACTGTAAACTTGGGGTTAGCTTTCTGCATCTAATTTGTTTCTGGTTTTACGTTTATCTTAGTTTAGTAGTTTCAGTTTATTATCATTGGTAGATTTCTTTATTGATTTGGTTGTTCTCCTCGGTTTTTTAATATATAAATATATTTTTTTCCTTTTTCCTTTTCGTGAGTGTGTATGTGTATGATTCTCTGTGTGATTTTGTCTATATAGCTTTGCTTTTACCATTTGTCCTAGGGTTCTGTCTGTACATTTTTTTTCTTTGTTTGTTTGTTTTAGTATAGTTTTTAATGCTTGTTATCATTGGTGAATTTGTTTTTTGGTTTGGTTGCTCTCTTCTCTTTCTTTTTTCTCTTTTTTAATACTTTTTAACTTTAAATAATTTTTTTAATTTTAATAAATTTATTTCTTTTTATTTTATTTTTTCTTTCTATCTTTCTTTCTTTTTTTCTCCCTTTTCTTCTGAGCCATGGGGCTGACAGGGTCTTGGTGCTCCGGCCGGGTGTCAGGCCTGTGCCTCTGAGGTGGGAGAGCCGAGTTCAGGAAATTGGTCCACCAGAGATCTCCCAGCTCCACATAATATCAAACAGCGAAAACTCTCCCAGAGATCTCCATCTCAAGGCTAAGACCCAGCTCCACTCAACGACCAGCAAGCAACAGTGCTGGACACCCTATGCCAAACAACTAGCAAGACAGAAACACAACAACACGCATTAGCAGAGAGGCTGCCTAAAATCATAAGTTCACAGACACCCCAAAACACACCACTGGATGCAGTGCTGCCCACCAGAAAGACAAGATCCAGCCTCATCCACCAGTACAGATGCACCAGTCCCCTCCACAAGGAAGCCTAGACAACCCACTGAACCAACCTTACCCACTGGGGGCAGACACCGAAAACGAGAACTACGAACATGCAGCCAGTGAAAAGAAAACCCCAAACACAGTAAGTTAAGCAAAATGAGAAGACAGAGAAACACACAACAGATGAAGGAGCAAGATAAAAGCCCACCGGACCAAACAAATGAAGAGGAAATAAGCAGTCTACCTGAAAAAGAATTCAGAGTAATGATAGTAAAGATGATCCAAACTCTTGGAAACAGAATGGAGAAAATAAATGAAACATTTAACAAGGACCTAGAAGAACTAAAGAGCAAAGAAACAATGATGAACAACACAATAAATGAAATTAAAAATTATCTAGAAGGAATCAATAGCAGAATAACTGAGGTAGAGGACCAGATAAGTGTCCTGGAAAATAAAATAGTGGAAATAACTACCACAGAGCAGAATAAAGAAAAAAGAATGAAAAGAATTGAGGACAGTCTCAGAGACCTCTGGGACAACATTAAACTCATGAACATTCAAATTATAGGGGTCCCAGAAGAAGAAAAGAAAAAGAAAGGGAGTGAGAAAATATTTGAAGAGATTATAGTTGAAAACTTACCAAATATGGGAAAGGAAATACTCAATCAAGTCCAAGAAGCACAGAGAGTTCCATATAGGAAAAATCCAAGGAGAAACACACCAAGACGCATATTAATCAAACTACCAAAAATTAAATACAAAGAAAAAATATTAAACACAGCAATGGAAAAGCAACAAATAACATACAATGGAATCCCCATAAGCGTAACAGCTGATCTTTCAGCAGAAACCCTACAAGCCAGAAGGGAGTGGCAGGACATATTTAAAGCAATGAAAGGGAAAAACCTATAACCAAGGTTACTCTATCCAGCAAGGATATCATTCAGATTTGACGGAGAAATTAGAACCTTTACGTACAAGCAAAAGCTAAGAGAATTCAGCACCACCAAACCAGCTTTGCAATAAAGGAACTTCTCTAGGCATGAAACACAAGAGAAGGAGAATACCTAAAATAACAAACCCAAAACAATTAAGAAAATGGTGATAGGAACATACATATTGATAACTGCTTTAAATGTAAAGGGCTCCAACCAAAAGACATAGACTGGCTGAATGGATACAAAAAGAAGACCCATACATATGCTGTCTCCAAGAGACCCACTTCAGACCTAGGGACACATACAGACTGAAAGTGAGGGGATGGAAAAAGATATTCCATGCAAATGGAAATCAAAAGAAAGCTGGATTTAAATGATAAGTTAAACAAGATGGACTTAAATGATATTTATAAGACATTCCATCCAAAAACAACAGAATACACTTTCTTCTCAAGTGCTCATGGAACATTCTCCAGAATAGATATCTTGGGTCACAAATCAAGCCTCAGTAAATATTAAAAAGTTGAAATTGTATCAAGTATCTTTTCTGACCACAATGCTATGAGACTAGATATCAATTACAGGAAAAGAACTGTAAAAAATACAAACACATGGAGACTAAACAATACACTACTAAATAACCAAGAAATCACTGAAGAAATCAAAGAGGAAATCAAAAAATACCTTGAAACACATGACGATGAAAACACGATGACCCAAAACCTATGTGATGCAGCAAAAGCAGTGCTAAGAGGGAAGTTTATAGCAATACAATCCTACCTCAAGAAACAAGAAACACCTCAAATAAACAACCTAACCTGACACCCAAAGCGATTAGAGAAAGAACAAACAAACGCCAAAGTTAGCAGAAGAAAAGGAATCATAAAGATCAGATCAGAAATATATGAAAAAGAAATGAAGGAAACAATAGCAAAGATCAATAAAACTAAAAGCTGGTTCTTTGAGAAGATAAACAAAATTGATAAAGCATTAGCCAGACTCATCAAGAAAAAAAGGGAGAAGACTCAAATCAATAGAATTAGAAATGAAAAAGGAGAAGTAACAACTGACACTGCAGAAATACAAAGGATCATGAGAGACTACTACAAGCAACTATATGCCAATAAAATGGACAACCTGGTAGAAATGGACAAATAGAAAAGCACAACCTTCCAAGACTGAACCAGGAAGAAACAGAAAATATGAACAGACCAATCACAAGCACTAAAATTGAAACTGTGATTAAAAATCTTCCAACAAACAAAAGCCCAGGACCAGATGGCTTCACAGGTGAATTCTATCAAACATTTAGAGAAGAGCTAACACCTATCCTTCTCAAACTCTTCCAAAATATAGCAGAGGGAGGAACACTCCCAAACTCATTCTAGGAGGTCACCATCACCCTGATACCAAAACCAAAGTTGTCACAAAAAAAGAAAACTACAGGCCAATATTACTGATGAACGTAGAGGCAAAAATCCTCAACAAAATACTAGCAAACAGAATCCAACAGCAGATTAAAAGGATCATACATCATGATCAAGTGGGGTTTATCCCAGGAATGCAAACATTCTTCAATATATCCAAATCAATCAATGTGATAAAGCATACTAACAAACTGAAGGAGAAAAACCATATGATCATCTCAATAGATGCAGAAAAAGCTTTTGACAAAATTCAACACCATTTATGATAAAACCCCTCCAGAAAGTAGGCAGAGAAGGAACGTACCTCAACACAATAAAGGCCATATATGACAAACCCACAGCCAACATCGTTCTCAATGGTAAAAAACTTAAACCATTTCCTCTAAGATCAGGAACAAGACAAGTTTGCCCACTCTCACCACTATTATTCAACATAGTTTTGGAATTTTTAGCCACAGCAATCAGAAAAGAAAAAGAAATCGAAAGAATCCAAATCAGAAAAGAAGAAGTAAAGCTGTCACTGTTTGCAGATGACATGATACTATACATAGAGAATCCTAAAGATGCCAATAGAAAACTACTAGAGCTAATCAATGAGTTTGGTAAAGTAGCAGGATATAAAATTAATGCACAGACATCTCTTGCATTCCTATACACTAATGATGAAAAATCTGAAAGAGAAATTAAGAAAACACTCCCATTTACCACTGCAACAAAAAGAATAAAATACCTATGAATAAACCTACCTAAGGAGACAAAAGACCTGTATGCAGAAAACTATAAGAAACTGATGAAAGGAATTAAAGATGATACAAACAGTTGGAGAGATATACCATGTTCTTGGATTGAAAGAATCAACATTGTGACAATGACTATACTACCCAAAGCAATCTAAAGATTCAATGCAATCCCTATCAAACTACCAGTGGCATTTTTCAGAGAACTAGAACCAAAAATTTCCCAATTTGTATGGAAACACAAAAGACCCCGAATAACCAAAGTAATCTTGAGAAAGAAAAATGGAGCTGGAGGAATCAGGTTCCCTGACTTCAGACTATACTACAAAGCTACAGTAATCAAGACAGTATGGTACTGGCACAAAAACAGAAATATAGGTCAATGGAACAGGATAGAAAGCCCAGAGATAAACCCACGCACATATGGTCGCCTTATCTTTGATAAAGGAGACAAGACTATACAATGGAGAAAAGACAGCCTCTTCAATAAGTGGTGCTGGGAAAACTGGAGAGCTACATGTAAAAGAATGAAATTAGAACACTCCCTAACACCACACACAAAAATAAACTCAAAATGGATTAAAGACCTAAATATAAGGCCAGACACTATCAAACTCTTAGAGGAATACATAGGCAGAACATGCCATTACATAAATCACAGCAAGATCCTTTTTGACCCACCACCTAGAGAAATGGAAATAAAAACAAAAATAAACAAATGGGACCAATGAAACTTAAAAGCTTTTGCACAGCAAAGAAAAACATAAACAAGACCAAAAGACAACCCTCAGAACGGGAGAAAATATTTGCAAATGAAGCAATTGACAAAGGATTAATCTCCAAAATTTACAAGCAGCTCATGCAGCTCCATATCAAAAAAACACACAACCCAATACAAAAATGGGCAGAAGACCTAAATAGGCATTTCTCCAAAGAAGATATACAGATTGCCAACAAACACATGAAAGGATGCTCAACATCACTAATCATTAGAGAAATGCAAGTCAAACCTACAATGAGGTATCACCTCACACCGGTCAGAATGGCCATCATCAAAACATCTACAAACAATAAATGCTGGAGAGGGTGTGGAGAAAAGGGAACCCTCTTGCACTGTTGGTGGGAATGTAAATTGATACAGCCACTATGGAGAACAGTATGGAAGTTCCTGAAAAACTAAAAATAGAACTACCATATGACCCAGCAATCCCACTACTGGGCATATACCCTGAGAGAACCATAATTCAAAGAGTCATGTACCATAATGTTCATTGCAGCACTATTTACAATAGCCAGGACATGGAAGCAACCTAAGTGTCCATCGACAGATGAATGGATAATGAAGATGTGGCACATATATACAATGGAATATTACTCAGCCATAAAAAGAAACGAAGTTGAGTTATTTGTAGTGAGATGGATGTACCTAGTGTCTGTCATAGAGTGAAGTAAGTCAGAAAGAGAAAAACAAATACCATATGCTGAGACATATAAATGGAATCTAAAAAAAAAGGTTCTGATGAACCTAGGGGCAGGACAGGAATAAAGACGCAGACGTAGAGAATGGACTTGAGGACACGGGGAGGGGGAAGGGTAAGCTGGGACGAAGTGAGAGAGTGGCATGGACATATATACACTACCAAATGTAAAATAGATAGCTAGTGGGAAGCAGCCACATAGCACAGGGAGATCAGCTCGGTGCTTTGTGACCATTTAGAGGAGAGGGAGATGCAAGAGGGAGGGGATATGGGGATATACGTATGCATATAGCTGATTCACTTTGTTATACAGCAGAAACTAACACACCGTTGTAAAGCAATTATACTCCAATAAAGATGTTTAAAAAAAAAACTATGGTCATGATTAACAATGTCAGTTTCTAATGTACAATGCTTGTCTCTATGTCCCATTTTCAAACATAGACTATGTCACTTTTAACAGCAAATTTTAAAACACATATTTTATATTTTTAACTTTAAAATCTTCTTTGGTGTCATTTCACTGGCTCACCAAGTCACCTCTAGCTATGTTCTGCTATAAAGTACTTCTCTGTTTAGAAATTTAAACCTCCAGAATTTGTGCCATTACACTAAAACATATCTTATATCTTTTTGCTTAAATAATGGTGGATGCTTCCAATCTTCCCATTTCTTTAGTTTGTCAAGCAAAATAACAGAGTAGATTCAAGTGACCTTGGATATCTTTTATTTTAAAAAGAAATGTTTCTTTGTTAAGAGATTCTGTGTACTTTGGCAATGATTCTCATGGTGAGATCAAAGGCTATCAGTGGCAACCCATTAATTTAGTGCCAATTCTGCTCTTATTAAGCTTAGCTAATTCAAGATAACAAGTACAAGCGTTAGTCCCAATCTGAGTTTATTGAACCTGCTTAAGCAATTGATATGAGAGTACGTCAAAAGTTGTCTTATTTTTAAGGTGGTTCACTCATCATCTTCATTCTTTTATCACATACTGTCTTAATCTGTCTTAATTTAATTTAAGTAATCAATAAACATTAAGGACCTACTCTCTATACTATATAAAAGATACTATATTGGGCTCTACTGGTCATAGATAAGTAAAAAGCAATCTATATATACATACATATATATATATATATATAACTAAGTTGCAGTAGATATTACATAAGTTCCTTTAATATTAATAAATGGAAATCTATCCTATTATTTGACAAGAAATTAAGACTCTAGTTAGGATTTAAGTTAGTGGAAGACATCAGAGTATCTGCCTTCAATTATTCCTTCCAACAAAAGATTTTTAGCTGTAAATTTAGTCACGAAGTTTTACCAGTATCAGGGAAAAACACAAAGTGTTCTTCTGCACTGAAGAAAAGCTAAAAACGTTGGCAGAAAAAAAAAAAAGCCAACACACCACATTACAGGATTTGGAACATTTTATAATAATGACACAAGTTTCTCTATTCATTCTATTATGGGAATGGAGTAGCAAACCCTGAGTTGCTTTTTGAATATAAACATTGAAATAGCCAAAGAAAATATGGGCTTCGGCGACAATGAAGTAGTCTGCTTAATATTTCCTCTTCATATCCAGGACCTCTTGGTAATTCATGAGAATGGGATACTTTGACTGGCTGCTGCTATTGGGATCTTGGGATTTTGGAACGTTTGGTCATTGTGTAAGGAAAATAGAAGGAAAAACGCCAAAATGGAAAAGAGGTTTTAGTGCTCAGATAATCTATCTAGCTCTGTAAATTCAAGCTTGTCCCCCAAATTGGCATGGAAATTCACCAAGTATGTATTTTCATTTATTGTTTTTTACTTTTTATTTTAAAATAATTTTAGACTTACACAAAGTTTGCAAAAACAATACACAGTTCTACCATATGACCCAGCAATCCCACAACTGGGCATATACCCAGAGGAAACCATAATTCAAAAAGAGACATGCACCCCAATGTTCATTGCAGCACTATTTACAATAGCCAGGACATGGAAGCAACCTAAATGTCCATCAACAGAGGAATGGATAAAGAAGATGCAGTACATATATACAATGGAATATTAGCCATAAAAAGGAAAGAAATTGGGTCATTTGTAGATACGTGGATGGACCTAGAGACTGTCATACAGAGTGAAGTAAGTCAGAAAGAGAAAAACAAATATAGTATATTAACGCATACATGTGAAATCTAGAAAAATGGTACAGATGATCTTATTTGCGAAGAAGAAAGAGAGACACAGACATAGAGAACAAATGTATGGACACCAAAGGGGGAAGCGGGGAGATGAATTGGGAGATTGGGATTGACATATATACACTATTGATACTATGTATAAAATAGATAACTATATAGCTCAGGGAACTCTACTCAATGCTCTGTGGTGACCTAAATGGGAAGGAAATCCAAAAAAAGAGGGGATATATGTATACGTATAACTGATTCACTTTGCTGTACAGTTGAAGCTAACACAACATTGTAAAGCAACTATACTCCAATAAAAACTAATTTTAGGGGCTTCCCTGGTGGCGCAGTGGTTGAGAGTCCGCCTGCCAATGCAGGGGATGCGGGTTCGAGCCCTGGTCTGGGAGGATCCCACATGCCACGGAGCAACTAAGCCCGTGTGCCACAGCTGCTGAGCTTGCGCGTCTGGAGCCTGTGCTCCGCAACGAGAGGCTGCGATAGTGAGAGGCCCGCGCACCACGATGAAGAGTGGCCCCCACTTGCCGCAACTGGAGAAGGCCCTCGCACAGAAACGAAGACCCAACACAGCCAAAAAATAAATAAATAAATAAATAAAGTGAAATTCTTAAAAAAAAAAAAAAAAAAACTTACCTGATTCAGACACTGTTAATCAGGTTTTCTGTAAAAAAAAAAAAAAAAAAAAAAAAAAAACTAATTTTAAAAAATACACAGTTCTATTTAATGCCTTCACTCAGCTTGTTATGTCTTTCATAGCCATAGTAAAGTTATCAAAACTAAGAAATTAACTTTGGTATGCTACTAATAGCTAAACTACACATTTTGGATTTCACCAGTTTTTCCCATGATGCCATTTTTTTTAAAAAAAAGTCTTTATTGAATTTGTTACAATATTGCTTCTGTTTTATGTTTTGTTTTTTTTTGGCTGTTAAGGCACGTGGGATCTTAGCTCCCCAACCAGGGATCAAACCCGTACCCCCTCCACTGGAAGGCAAAGTCCTAACCACTGGACCGCCAGGGAAGTCCCAATGATGCCATTTTTTAAATCTTTTTTTAATTTTAAAATTTGTAATTGTGGTAAAATACACATAACATAAAATTTACCATCTTAACCATTTTGATTACACACTTTAGAGGTATTAAGTATATTCACATTGTGCAACTCATCTCCAGAAATTTTTCATATTGCAAAACTGAAAGTCTATACCCATAAACAAAAGCTCCCCATATCCCTCTTCCCCCAGGCCCTGGCAACCACCATTCTTTTTTTTTCTATTGAGTTTGATTATTCTAGATACTTTATATAATTGGAATCATACAGTATTTATTTTTTTGTGATGGGCTGATTTCACTTAGCATATGATCTCAAGGTTCACCCATGCTGTGGCATGTAGCAAAATGTCCTTTCTTATTAGGACTGAATAATATTCCATTGTAGGTATATACTACATTTTGTTTATTCCTTCATCCACCAATGGACATTTGGGTTGCTTTCACCTTTTGGCTATTGTGGAGAATGCTATGAACATGGGTGTACAAATATCTCTTCAAGACTCTGCTTTCAATTCTTTAGGATATATACCCAGAAGTTGAATTGTTCTATTTTTATTTATTTTTATTGTGAAGTATAAAACACCGAGAGAAGAGTGCACAAAATGGAAATGAACTTAAATGAGTTTTCACAAAGTGAACATCTATGTAACTCCTAGCCAATTGAGATCATTATCCCAGAACACTCTCCAAATCCTACTCCTTCCCTATCAGTACTCCTTCATTCCTCTCTGAATTTAACCACTCTTTTAATTTCTAAACATCACAGTTCAGATTTGTGTATTTTGGGACTTTTTATAAATTGACTAAAACAATATATATTCTTTTGTGCCTAGCATGTTTCATTCACATATATATATTTGTAAGAGTCACCCATGTGATTGGTTGGTTACATGTAGCTGTAATTCATTCATTTTCATTATCACATACTATTCACTGTGTGACGATAACACAATTTCTTTATCAATTCTACTCTTGATGGGCATCTGGATTCCTTCAAGTTTAGGGATACTCCAAATAATGCCACTATGAACATTCTTATATATCTTTCTTGGGGCAAATGTACACATATTTCTTTAGGGTATTTATCTAAAAGTGAAAATCTTGTGTTGCTCCACATTATTGCCAATATTTGGTATTTTTCATCATTTTCATTATAGTCATTCTGGTGGTAAAATCTTGTGGTGCATTTAATTTTCATTTTCCTAATTACTAATGAAGAGCACATTTACACAATTTATTGGTCATTTGAATGTCTTCTTATGTGAGTGTCGGTTTAAATCCCCACCTATTTTTTATTAGGTTGTCTATATTTTTCTTATTGATTAGTACAAGTTCTTCAGATGTTCTGGATATGAGTCTTTTGTCAGTTACGTGTGTTATAAATGATTTTTTCCACCCTGTGTCTTGGCTCTATTTTTAAACTCTATTAATTATGAATGTTTATCAAGCTTTTCTTTTATATTAGTGCTTTTCAGTCCTCTTTAATAAATCTTTTCCTACCGGAAGTTCATGTAGATAGTCTTGTGTTATCCTGTAGACATTGTGTCGTTTTGCCTTTGATTTTAGGATGTGGAATATGCATTTGCATATGCTGTGAGGGGCCAAATTTACTTTATTTTCCATATGAAAATCCAATTGACCCAGCAACAGTTACTAAAAAGGTTGTCTTTTCCTCACTGTTCTGCAGTCTCTTTTGCCCATATATGTGAAGGTCTTTTTTTTTAACTCTATTATGTTTCATTTGTCTTTTATCCAACCCAGTACCAATACTACATTCTCTTCATTACTGTACCTTTAAAATGGACACTGATATCAAGTAGACCAAATACTCTGAAATCCTTCTTCTTCAACATTGTTGCACTATTCTTGGCCCTTAGTATTTCAATAATAAATCTTATAATCTGTCAAGTTCCACTTAAAATCTATTGGTATTTAGTTGGAATTGCACTGACTTTTTAAATTGCATTTTTTTATTGATACATAAGTCACATACCATAAAATTTACCATTTTAAGGTGTACACTTCAGTGGTTTTTAGTAATTCACAATGCTGTGCAACCACCACTATCTATTTCCAGAATATTTTCATCACCCCAAACTGAAACCTCATATTTGTTAGTAGTCATTCCCAATTCTCTCTTTCCCAACCCTCTGGCAACAAATCTACTTTCTGTATCTATGGGTTTGCCTGCTCTGGACATGATATAAATGGAAACATAGAGGTATCCTTTTGTGGCTGGCTTCATTCACTTAACATGTTTTCCAAGGTTCATCCATGTTGTAGTATGCATCAGTACTTCATTCCTTTTTAATGGCTAAATAACAACCCACTGTATGGACACACCAATTATGTTTATCTATTCATCACACCAATTATGTTTATCTATTCATCAACTGCTGGACACTTGGCTTGTTGGCACATTTTCGCCATTATGAATAATGTTGCTATGAATATTTGTCTACAACTTTTGTGCGGACATATGTTTTCATTTCTCTTGTGCATAAACTTAGGAGTGGAATTTCTGGATCATAGAGGGTAACTCTGTTTAACCATGTGAGGAACTGCCAGACTGTTTTCCAGAGCACCTGCACCATTTTACATTTCCACCAACAATGTATAAGGGCTCAAATTTTACCACATCTTTACCAACTTTCCTTATTGTCATTTTTTTAAATCTGCATTCCCCTAACAACTAATGATGTTGCATACCTTTTCACGTGCTTGTTGGCCATTTGTGTATCTTCTTTGGAGAAAAGTCTATCTGGATCCTTTGTCTATTTTACGGTTGGGTTGTTTGTATTTTGGTGATTGAGGTATAAGAGTTCTTTATACATTCTGGATACAAATCCCTTGTCAGATAAATCGTGAGCAAATATTTCCTTCCATACTATAGGTTGTCTTCAGTTTCTTGATAATGTCCTTTGAAGGATACAAGTTTTCAATTTTGATGTAGTCCAATTACCTATTTTTTTCTTTTATTGATTATACTTTCAGTGTCATAACTAAAGAAACTGTGAGCTAATCCAAGATCATATTTATACCTGTCTTCCTCTAAGAATTTTACAACTTTAACTCTTGTATTTGGGTCCATTTTGAGTTAGTCTGTGTCTATGGTGTGAGGTAGGAATCAAAATTCATTCTTATGCATGTGGATAAACACTTATTCCAGCACTGTTTGTTGGAAAGATTATTTTTTACCCCACTGAATGGTCTTGGCACCCTTGTCAAAAATCAACTGATCATACACAGCAAAGGAAACCATAAACAAAACGAAAAGACAACCTACAAACTGTGAGAAAATATTCGCAAACATGCGACTGACAAGGGCTTAATTTGCAAAATATACAAACAGCTCATATAGCTCAATATCAAAAAAACAAACAACCCAATCAAAAAATAGGCAGAAGACTGAAATAGACATTCTCCAAAGAAGATACACAGATGGCCAACAGACACACGAAAAGATGCTCAACATCATTCATTATTAGAGAAATGCAAATCAAAACCACAATGAGGTATCACCTCACACTGGTCAGAATGGCCATCATCAAAAAGTCTACAAACCGAAAATGCTGGAGAGGGTGTGGAGGAAAGAGGACCCTCCTATACTGTTGGTGGGAATGTAAACTGGTGCAGCTACTATGGAAAACAGTACGGAGGTTCCTTAAAAAACTAAAAATAGAGTTATCATATGACCCAACAATCCCACTCCTGGGTATATTTCCAGAAAAGATGAAAATTCTAATTTGAAAAGATATTCACATCCCAATATTCATAGCAGCACTATTTACAATAGCCAAGACATGGAAGCAACCTAAGTGTCCATTGACAGATGACTGGATAGAGAAGATATATATACACAATGGAATATTACTCAGCCATAAAGAAGAATGAAATATTGCCATTTGCAGCAACATGGACGGACCTAGAGATTATTGTACTAAGTGAAGTCAGACAGAGAAAGACAAATGTTATATAATATCATATATATATAGGGAATCTAAAAAAATAATACAAATGAGCTTATTTACAAAACAGAAACAGACTCACGACAGAAAGCAAACTTATGGTTACCAAGGGGAAAGCCAGGTGGCAGGGGAGGAATATATCAGGAGCATGGAGTTAACATATACAAACTACTATACATAGAATAGAACAGATAAGCAACAAGGATTTACTTTATAGCACAGGGAATAATATTCAATATCTTGTAATAACCTATAATGAAAAATAATCTGAAATATATATATATGTATATATATAACTGAATCACTTTACTGTATACCTGAAACTAACAGAATATTGTAAATCAACTATATTTCAATTTTTAAAAAAAACAGCATGAGGGGAACTCTGAGACTCAAGGGGAAAAAAAAAAGGATAACCAACACAGATTTTTTAAAAAATGGAGGTGAGAGTCACATAACACAATTAACCATTTTAAAGTGAACATTTCAGTAAATCAACTATACTTCAATAAAAAATAAAGTGAACAGTTAGAGAAAGGAAGGAAGGAAGGAAGGGAGGGAGGGAGGGGGAGGGGAGGGGGAGGGGCGAGGGAGGGAGGGAGGGAGGGAAGGAAGGGAGAGAGAAAAAGTAAGAAATGAAATAAAATCTACGGCTTAATGCTTTTCATCAGTTTTGGAAAATCCTTGACTGTTATCACATCAAAGATTGTTTCTGCTTCATTTTCTTTCTCTTTTCAATACGTGACTACATTACAATATGTGTTAGAACTCCTCCTATACCCCTTATGCCCTTACATTCTTTTTCTGTATGTCTTAAAAATTATTTTTTCTCTTTGCTTCAGTCTAGATATTTACTCTAACATATTCCATTTCCCTACATAACTCCTCAGCTGAGTCTAATCTCTTAAACCCATCCATTGAGTTCTTAATTTCATTCATTGTATTTCTTAGTTTTAAAATTTTTATGTGGCTCTCTTTTATAGTTTTTAGAGTTTTGTTATGTTTTTTGTTTATAATCCTTGATCTTAAAAGGCAGTTATTTTAAAGTTTGGTTTTCAGAATTCTATGATCAGAATTTTCTGTGTTTCTCTCTTTGTTGTGTATTGTTTTCTTTTTGTTCATTTGTTTGGTTTTGGTCACCCTGTTTCATTATCCTCATGTGCCTGGTTGGTTTTTTATGGTGGACTGGCTGTTGTATATTAACATCATAAAAAATATACTGAGGCCTGGGATGATGTTGTCTTTCTCCATAGAGGACCTGCATTTGCTTCTGGGAAAGGGGCTAGGATACTAATCATGTAGATCAGTGTAATCCAGTTATACATTTTGAGATTATTTGAAGTATACCTTTAGTCCACCAAGAGTGCCAGAGTATTTCTAGCTCACCCTTAATCTAAGTTATAATTCTTTGGAGTCTGAACCCAAAGCATAAAGGGTTTACAAAGTTTTCCACTCTGTGGTGAGCCATAGATAGCCCTATAAACTGTGTTCAGCTTCTCAGGCTCTCAACAGCCTCTTCCAAAATCAACAAGTATCCCTTGAGAAAAAGCTGCCCCAAAGCAGAACTCAGTTTCCTTCTTCTCCCCAGTTCTCAACTCCATAATTCTTCAATACCAGTTAATTTTCCTATGTCTTCCAACAGATGCTTTTAAACATTTGGTCCAGGTGTTCTAGGTGTTCTCAGTAGGCAAGTTGGTCAGCATTAGCTAGTCTGCCACAGGAAGTGGAAGTTTTCCTAAATAGAAGTTTAATTAAAACCTTCAGGGCTTCCCTGGTGGCGCAGTGGTTGAGAGTCTGCCTGCCAATGCAGGGGACACGGGTTCGAGCCCTGGTCTGGGAAGATCCCACATGCCGCGGAGCAACTAGGCCCGTGAGCCACAATTACTGAGCCTGCGCGTCTGGAGCCTGTGCTCCACAACGAGAGGCCGCGATAGTGAGAGACCCGTGCACCGCGATGAAGAGTGGCCCCTGCTTGCCACAACTAGAGAAAGCCCTCACATAGAAAGGAAGACCCAACACAGCCAAAAATAAATAAATTTAAAAAAAAAAAAAAAACTTCAAAATTCTTCCAACCAGTATGTTGAAACTTGAGTGCTTTCTCCTTTCCCTGCCCTAAAGTTCAACTGTTACCCCAAAAATAGACCAAGAGGAAAGGAGAAAGGAGGAAAGTGAAAAATAATGCACAACCTGAATAAGTCTTCCGATCATTCAAGAAGTAGTTTTATGTTAATAATAAAATGTGCATTAATTAAATTGGAGCAATCACTATGATGAATATTGAACACTACTTATTTCTAAAACTTTAATTTCCAAACTTATTATTGATTAGTTCCGCCTTTCCCTCTGATCTAAATGCCACTTCTGCCATATACCAATTTCTTATTTATGTGCAGTTCTGTTCTACTGGTCCATTTCTTCCGCTCTACCCCACCTCCTTCTCTCCTCCCTCCCTCTCTCCCTCCCCACAATATGACACTTTAGTTTTGTACCTTTATAATATGCCTTAGAAACTAGCAGCTAAAATGGACCTTTCTTTTTCCTCAAATTGTTTTGATAATTCTTCACCATTTTTCCATTGATCTGTGAAAAAACTAGTTGTCACTGACTGTAACTGCACTGAATTTATAAGTAAATTTAATGAGAATTGATATCTTGACAATACTGAATCCTTGCCTTCCACCATTATGCATCTTTAATTTACACTATACTTTGGACACTTAATAAAGTTATAAATATAATTTTCTCTAAATAGTTCTTACACATCAGTTATTAGACTTACACCTAGTTACCTCATGAATCTTTTGAGAATATGATTTTTTTAAATTTCAATTGCAATTTCTAGTTGCTGTTGCTGGTGTGTAGGATCACTACTGGCTTTTGTATATATTAACATTAGGTCCGAGACCTTCAAGATGGCAGAAAAGTAAGACATGGAAGTCACCTTCCTCCCCACAAATACATCAAAAATACATCTACATGTGGAACAACTGCTACAGAACACTACTGAACGCTGGCAAAAGACCTCAGATTTCCCAAAAGGCAAAAAACTCCCCACGTACCTGGGTACAGCAAAAGAAAAAATAAAAAACAGAGACAAAAGAATAGGGACACGATCCGCACCTCTGGGAGGGAGCTGTGAAGGAGAAAACATTTCCACACACTAGGAAGCAGAGATGGCGGGTGGGCGGGGGAGTGGAGCTTCAGAGCCACAGAGGAGAGCGCAGCAAAAGGAGGGCAGAGGGGAAAGTGAAGAGATTCCCGCAGAGAGGATCAGTGCTGACCAGCACTCACCAGCCTGAGAGGCCAGTCTGCTCACCCACCGGGGCGGGTGGGGACTGGGAGCTGAGGCTCAGGCTTCGGAGGTCAGACCCAAGGAAGAGGACTGGGGTTGGCTGCATGAAGACAGCCTGAAGGGGACTAGTGCACCACAGCTAGCCTGGAGGGAGTCCGGGAAAAAGTTTGGAACTGCCTAAGAGTCAAGAGGCCTTTGTTTCTGGGTATGTGAGGAGAGGGGATTCCTTCCCACTGTGCCCACAGAACGCAGAGCACCACCTAAACAAGCTCCAGAGACGGGTGTGAGCCGCAACTATCAGTTCAGACCACAGAGACAGGCATGAACCGCTAACGCTGCTGCCGCTGCCACCAAGAATCCTGTGTGCAAATGAGGTCACTACCCACAACCCCAGGGAGACTGTGCAGCATGCCACTGCCAGGGTTCCACGATCCAGGGACAACTTCCCTGGGAGAACACACGGCACGCCTCAGGCTGTGGCAATGTCACGCCAGCCTCTGCCACCTCAGGCTCACCGCCCATTCCAATTATAACTGCCATACCCCTCCCTCTCCCCAGCCTCAGTGAGCAAGAGAGCCCTAATCAGCTGCTGCTTTAACTCCCTCCTATCTGGGAGGGAAAAAGACGCCTGAGGGTGGCCTACGTGCAGAGGCAGAGCCACAACCAAAGCTGAACCCCAGAAGTTGTGTGAACAAAGAAGAGAAAGAGAAATTTCTCAGTGCAGCCTCAGGAGCAGCAGATTAAATCCCCATAATCAACTGGATAAACCCTGCATCTGTGGAATACCTGAAGAGACAACAAATGTTCCCAAAATTGAGGCAGTGGACTTTGGGAGCAACTGTAGGCTTGGGGTGTGCTTTTTGCGTCTGATTTATTTCTGGGTTTATGTTTATTTTAGTTTAGTTTTTAAATGCTTGTTATCATTGATGGATTTGTTTGTTGGTTTGGCTGCTCTCTTCCTTTTATATATATATGTGTGTGTGTATATATATATATATATGTGTGTGTGTGTGTGTTTTCTCCCTTTTCTTTTTTGGTGAGTGTGTATGTATATGCTTCCTTGTGTGATTTTGTCTGTAAAGGTTTGCTTTTACCATTTATCCTAGAGTTCTGTCTGTTCATTTTGTTGTTTTAGTTTTTGTTCTTGCTTTTGTTTTCTTTCTTGCTTTCCTTCTGAGCCGTGTGGCTGGCAGGGTCTTGGTACTCCAGCCAGGTGTCGGGCCTGAGCCTCCAAGGTGGGAGGGCCGAGTCCAGGACATTGGCCCACCAGAAACCTCCTGGCCCCATGTAATATCAATCAGAGAGCTCTCCCAGAGATCTTCGTCTCAACACAAAGACCCAGTTCCACCCAAGAGCCAGCAAGCTCCAGTGCTGGACGCCCTGTGCCAAACTAGCAAGACAGGAACACAAACACACCCATTAGCAGAACGGCTGCCTAAAGTCATACTAAGTTCACAAACACTCCAAAACACACCACCAGAAACGGTCCTGCACACCAGAAGGATGAGATACAGCCCCACCCACCAGAAGGCATGTACCAGTCCCCTCCACCAGGAAGCCTACACAACCCACTGAACCAACCTCACCCACTGGGGGCAGACACCAAAAACAATGGGAACTACAAACCTGCAGCCTGCAAAAAAGAGATCCCAAACACAGTAACTTAAAGAAAATGAGAAAACAGAGAAAAATGCAGCAGATGAAGAAGGTAAAAACCCACCAAACAAATGAAGAGAAAATAAGCAGTCTACGTGAAACAGAATTCAGAGTAATGATAGTAAAGATGATCCAAAATCTTGGAAATAGAATGGAGAAAATACAAGAAACGTTTAACAAGGACCTAGAAGAACGTAAGAGCAAACAATGATGAACAACACAATAAATGAAATTAAAAATACTCTAGAAGGAAGCAATAGCAGAATAACTGAGGCAGAACAGATAAGTGACCTGGAAGACAAAATAGTGGAAATAACTGCCACAGAGCAGAAAAAAGAAAAAAGAATGAAAAGGATTGAGGACAGTCTGAGACCTCTGGGACAACATTAAATGCATCAACATTCAAATTATAGGGGTCCCAGAAGAGGAATAGAAAAAGAAAGGGTCTGAGAAAATATTTGAACAGATTATAGTTGAAAACATCCCTACCATGGGAAAGGAAATACCACCCAAGTCCAGGAAGCGCAGAGAGTCCCATACAGGATAAATCCAAGGAGAAACGTGCCAAGACACTTATTAATCAAACTATCAAAAATTAAACTAAAACAAAAAATGTTAAAAGCAGCAAAGGAAAAGCAACAAATAACATACAAAGGAAACCCCATAAAGTTAACACATGATCTTCCAGCAGAAACTCTGCAAGCCAGAAGAGAGTAACAGGACATATTTAGAGCAATGAAAAGGAAAAAGCTACAACCAAGATTACTCTACCCAGAAAGGATCTCATTCAGATTTGATGGAGAAATTAGAACCTTTACAGACAAACAAAAGCTAAGAGAATTCAGCACAACCAAACGAGCTCTAAAGCAAATACTAAAGGAACTTCTCTAGGCAGAAAACACAAGAGAAGGAAAAGACCTACAAAAACAAACCCAAAACAATTAAGAAAACAGTAATAGGAACATACATATCGATAATTACCTTAAATGTAAATGGATTAAATACTCCAACCAAAACACATAGACTGGCTGAATGGATACAAAAACGAGACCCACATATATGCTGTCTACAAGAGACCCACTTCAGACCTAGGGACACATACAGACTGACAGTGAGGGGATGGAAAAAGATATTCCATGTAAATGGAAATCAAAACAAAGCTGGAGTAGCAATACTCATATCAGACAAAATAGACTTTAAAATAAAAACTATTACAAGAGACAAAGGAGGACACTACATAATGAGCAAGGGAACAATCCAAGAAGAAAATATAACTATTGTAAGTATTTATGCACCCAACATAGAAGCACCTCAATACATTAGGCAAATGCAAAGAGCCATAAAAGGGGAAATCGAAATTAACACAATAATAGTGGGGGACTTTAACACCTCAGTTACACCAATGGATACATCATCCAGACAGAAAATTAAAAAGGAAACACAAGCTTTAAATGACACAAAAATACCAGAGAGACTTAATTGATATTTATAGGACATTCCATCCAAAAACAACAGAATACACTTTCTTCTCAAGTGCTCATGGAACATTCTCCAGGATAGATCATATTTGGGTAATAAACCAAGCCTGGTAAGTTTAAGAAAACTGCAATCATATCAAGTATCTTTTCCGACCACAATGCTATGAGACGAGATATCAATTACAGGAAAAAAACTGTAAAAAAAACAAACAAAAAAAACAAAACAAAACAAAACAAAAAAACAAAAAACAAACACATGGAGACTAAACAATATGCTACTAAATAACCAAGAGATCACTGAAGAAATCAAAGAGGAAATCAAAAAGTACCTTGAAACAAATGACAATGAAAACATGATGAACCAAATCTATGGGATGCAGCAAAAGCAGTTCTAAGAGGGAAGTTTATAGCAATACAATCCTACCTCAAGAAACAAGAAACATCTCAAATAAAAACCTAACCTTACACCTAAAGCAATTAGAGAAAGAAGACCAAACAAACCCCAAAGTTAGCAGAAGGAAAGAAATAAGAAAGATCAGATCAGAAATAAATGAAAAAGAAATGAAGGAAACAATAGCAAAGATCAATAAAACTAAAAGCTGGTTCTTTGAGAAGATAAACAAAATTGATAAACCATTACCCAGACTCATCGGGAAAAAAGGGAAAAAATCAAATCAACAAAATTAGAAATGGAAAAGGAGAAGTAACAACTGACACTGCAAAAATACAAAGGATCATGAGAGACTACTACAAGCAACTCTATGCCAATAAAATGGACAACCTCGAAGAAAGGGACAAAATCCTGATGGTACTTCATCTTCCAAGATCAAATCAGGAAGAAATAGAAAATACGAACAGACCAACACAAGCACTGAAATTGAAACTGTGATTAAAAATCTTCCAACAAACAAAAGCCCAGGACCAGATGGCTTCACAGGTGAATTCTATGAAACACTTAGAGAAGAGCTAACAACTATCCTTCTCAAACTCTTCCAAAAGATAACAGAGGGAGGAACACTCCCGAACTCATTCTATGAGGCCACCATCACCCTGACACCAAACCAGACAAAGATGTCACAAAAAAAGGAAAACTACAGACCAATATCACTGACGAACATAGATGCAAAAATCAACAAAATACTAGCAAACAGAATCCAACAGCACATTAAAAGGATCATACACCATGATCAAGTGGGGTTTATCCCAGGAATGCAAGGATCCTTCAATATACGCAAATCAATCAATGTGATACACCATATTAACAAATTGAAGGAGAAAAACCATATGATCATCTCAACAGATGTAGAAAAAGCTTTTGACAAAATTCAACACCCATTTATGATAAAAACTCTCCAGAGAGTGGGCATGGAGGAAACCTACCTCAACATAATAAAGGCCATATATGACAAACCCATAGCCAACATCGTTCTCTGTGGTGAAAAATTGAAACCATTTCCTCTAAGATCAGGAACAAGACAAGGCTGCCCACTCTCACCACTATTATTCAACATAGTTTTGGAAGTTTTAGCCACAGCAATCTGAGAAGTAAAAGAAATGGAAGGAATCAAACTCGGAAAAGAAGAAGTAAAGCTGTCACTGCTTGCAGATGACATGATACTATATATAGAGAATCTTAAAGATACTACCAGAAAACTACTAGAGCTAGTCAATGAATTTGGTAAAGTAGCAGGATACAAAACTAATGCAGAGAAATCTCTTGCATTCCCATACACTAAAGACAAAAAATCTGAAAGAGAAATTAAGGAAACAATCCCATTTAACACTGCAACAAAAAGAATAAAATACCTAGGAATAAACCTTCCTAATGAGACAAGAGATGTATGCAGAAAACTGTAAGACACAGATGAAAGAAATTAAAGATGATACAAACAGTTGGAGAGATATACCATGTTCTTGGATGGGAAGAATCAACATTGTGACAATGACGATACTACCCAAAGCAATCTACAGATTCAATGCAATCCCTATCAACCTACCAATGGCAATTTTCACAGAACTAGAACCAAAAATTTCCCAATTTGTATGGAAACACAAAAGACCCAGAATAGCCAAAGCAATCTTGAGAAAGAAAAACGGAGCTGGAGGAATCAGGCACCCTGGCTTCAGACTATACTCCAAAGCTACAGTAATCAAGACAGTATCGTACTGGCACAAAAACAGAAATATAAATCAATGGAACAGGATAGAAAGCCCAGACATAAACCCACGCACATATGGCCACCTTATCCTTGACAATGGAGGCAAGAATATACAATGGAGAAAAGACAGCCTCTCCAATAAGTGGTGCTGGGAAAACTAGACAGCTCCATGTAAACGAATGAAATTAGAACACTCCCTAACACCATACACAAAAATAAACTCAAAATGGATTAAAAACCTAAATATAAGGCCAGACACTATCAAACTCTTAGAGGAAAACATAGGCAGAACACTCTATGACATAAATCACAGCAAGATCCTTTTTGACCCACCTCCTAGAGAAATGGAAATAAAAACAAAAATAAACAAATGGGACCTAATGAAACTTCAAAGCTTTTGCACACCAAAGGAAACCATAAACAAGACGAAAAGACAACCCTCAGAATGGGAGAAAATATTTGCAAATGAAGCAACTGACAAAGGATTAATCTCCAAAATATACAAGCAGTTCATGCAGCTCAATATCAAAAATACAAACAACCCAATGCAAAAATGGGCAGAAGACCTAAATAGGCATTTCTCCAAAGAATATATACAGATTGCCAAGAAACACATGAAAGGATGCTCAACATCACTAATCATTAGAGAAATGCAAATCAAAACCACAAGGAGGTATCACCTCACACCAGACAGAATGGCCATCATCAAAAAATCTACAAACAATAAATGCTGGAGACGGTGTGGAGAAAAGGGAACCCTATTGCACTGTTGATGGGAATGTAAACTGATACAGCCACTACGGAGAACAGTATGGAAGTTCATGAAAAAACTAAAAATAGAACTACCGTATGACCCAGCAATCCCACTACTGGGCATATACCCTGAGAAACCATAATTCAAAAAGAGACATGTACCACAATGTTCACTGCAGCACTATTTACAATAGCCAGGACATGGAAGCAACCTAAGTGTCCATTGACAGATGAATGGGTAAAGAGGATGTGGCACATGTATACAATGGAATATTACTCAGCCATAAAAAGAAACAAAATTGAGTTATTTGTAGTAAGGTGGATGGACCTAGAGTCTGTCATACAGAGTGAAGTAAGTCAGAAAGAGAAAAACAAATACCGTATGCTAACACATATAAATGGAATCTAAAAAAAAAAAAATGGTTCTGATGAACCTAGGGGCAGGACAGTAATAAAGACGCAGACGTAGAGAATGGACTTGAGGACACAGGGAGGGGGAAGGGTAAGCTGGGACGAAGTGAGAGAGTGGCATGGACATATATACACTACCAAATGTAAAATAGATAGCTAGTGGGAAGCATCTGCATGGCACAGGGAGTTCAGCTCTAGGTGTTTTGTGACCACCTAGAGGAGTGGGATAGGGAGGGTGGTAGGGAGGCTCAAGAGGGAGGGGATATGGGTATATATGTATACATATAGCTGATTCACTTTGTTATACAGCAGAAACTAACACAACATTGTAAAGCAATCACACTCCAATAAAGATGTTAATAAATTTAAAAATAAAAAATAAAAATAAAATCATTTATCCATAAAACAAACAAATATAATTAGGTCCAACAAGACTGCTGATTAGTTTTAATATTTGGTCTTAATATTTGTTTGGATTTTTATTTAGATACTTAAATCATCTTCTTTGAATGCGGAGAATTTTTATTCCCTCCTTTCTGATAACTGTTTTTCTTTTTTCCTTTTATTTTTGTACTGGGTAGAATTTCTATTGCAATGTTGAAAAAGATGAGAATGGGCATTTCCGCTTGCTGACGTTAAAGAATGCACTTAATATTTCACTATGATATCTAAATAGGTTTTTGGTAGATAGATACCATTGATAAGGTTAAAGAAGTTAATAGTTTGCTATGATTAGATGTTAATTTCATTAATAGCTTTTCCTGTATCTCTTAAGATGATACTATTTATCCCTCTTCTGTTAATTTTATTAATAGATTCTCTAATATTAAACCATTCTTAATTTTTAGAATGTAATATATTTGAGTTACTTTTTAAAAATATGTTGCTGGGACTTCCCTCGTGGCACAGTGGTTAAGAATCTGCCTGCCAATGCAGGGGACATGGGTTCGATCCCTGATCCGGGAAGATCCCACATGCCGTGGAGCCACTAAGCCTATGTGCCACAACTACTGAGCCTGCGCTCTAGAGCCCACATGCCACAACTACTGAGCTGGCGTGCCACAACTACTGAAGCCCACATGCCTTCAGCCTGTGCTCCACAACAAGAGAAGCCACCGCAATGTGAAGCCCTCACACTGCAACGAAGAGTAGCCCCTCCTCGCCGCAACTAGAGAAAACCGGCGTGCAGCAACGAAGACCCAACGCAGCCAAAAATAAAATAAAATAATGTTGCTGGATTATATTTGCTAATATACATCTCAGTATTTTTGCATCTATGTTTCTGATATTTGCCTATTATTGTCCTTTATTTTATTATTCTTATCAATATGGTGTATCAGGGTCACAAATTTCCCATAAAATAAGGAAAAACACTCCCTTTTTCTATTCTCTGGAAATGTTTGAATAAAGAAAGGGATTATCTGTTCCTGGAGGGTTTCCAAAACATGCGTTTTTACACCCTCTGGACCTGGTACTTTGGAGAAGAAGTAGATTAATAACATTAATTCAGTATATTTAATGTTTGTAGGACTATTCTGAGTAATTGAGTAAATTGATCTAACTTTGTTAATACATATTTACCTGGAAGTTTTTCCATTTCATCTTTGTTTTCTTATCTAGTGGAATAGAGTTATTGATAGTAATGTTATAACTTCAAAAGTTCCTACCAAAGCAATACAATGGCCTCCTTTTCATACTAATACTATTTAATTGTGCCTTCTACTTGTTCAACAATATTGCCAGAAGTTCCTATATCTTCATAATTATTTCAAATACTTAGTATTTCAGTTTTTTATCCTCTCTATTGTTTCTCTGTCTTTTCTTCAAATTAATATCTGCTTTTCTGAGTTACTTCTATTTTTGGGCGGGGGGGGGGGTTGCTTTATACTGTTTTTTGTCCAACTTTCAAAGTGAATGCTCGCCTCAGTAATTTTAAATATTTCTTTTCAAATACGTTCCTTTTAGGCTATAAATGTCCTTCTTTAACTGCTTTTTCTGCATTCTACAAGTTTTGATTTATAGTGATTTCATTATTCTTCAGTTATAAGTATTTAATAATATCCATTATGGTTTCTCATTTGGATCATTTATTTATTTAGAAATTTCTTCCTTTAGGTGCTTTTAATTTCCACATATGGCAGTTGCACATGCAAGCTTTATTTGGGTGACACAATGACAGGTTTGCATGCATGCTGGAAGTCCCTCACAGCATGAGACTGCCCAAGGGTTTGGTGCTGGTGCATGGTTACCATCCAGAAGAGAATGTGGGCAAGGGAACTCCAGGAGAGGCAATCAGAGATGAGGTCCACGTGTCTAGGTGATGTGGCTCAGCAGCACTGCAGGGAGTCTCTGGGTCAGAGCGCTCTGAAGGGCAGCAGTGGCTGGGAGTCTTTATAGCCACAGGGTTTATCTTATCTGTGGCTAACAGATGTCTTGCAGTTTCACTGGCTTTGCAAAACAGGCAGACTCTCTAAATGGCTAAAAATCTGCTTATTTGGGGATGTTTAAAACAACCAGATGTGTAAAAATTTGAGTTGGTGCCAGAGGGCATTTGGGCTAGGATGTCAGCCTGCTCTGTAGGAATAAACAACCTAGGGGCCAATATACAGAGGCTATCTTTGGTTCATTTATATAACAATTTTTAAAAGGGCATGTGCAGTAGTTTAATATATCATGTTGCCTGAACTGCTATGCTTAGTTTTTTATCAATGAGCAGCATGCTGAAATAGTTTATATTTCAAGTATACTGGGCTAATTCTTAAAGAACTCTTTTAAACTCCAGTAGCAATTCCACAATGAATGGTAATAAAGTAGTACTTAGCTGGCTATGGCCAAGACTGGGTCTTCCTATATAAGCCAAAGTCAGTGAAATGTAAGATGTTTGAGGGGAAGGAAACTTGAAGCTAAATCATCTGATCCAATGCTTCGTTTTAAAGATGAAAAAGTTGAGTCATAGAAAGACTAAATAAATTGTTTACAATCACATGCTAACTAGTGACGGAACCACAGCTAGAATCCAGGTCTCTTGGTTTTTAGTCTAGTAGTCTTCCAACTGTACTACAACAGGCCAAACCTATTAGTTGCATTAATAATTTAATAAACAAAATCTACCAATTGTTTTGTCCCTACAATATTCCATTTATTTTAGCTACATTCCTCATTTTGTCTTTATCAAGTTTTATGTTACAAATGAAAGCAGAGTAAAAGTGTAAACACACATAAAGCCAGGGTTAGCATCTAGGTGTCACTTCCCAATCTCTTCCTCTTTGTGCTACACAATGGTAATAGTGGGAATATATTTATAGTTAGTAAAGACACAGTGTAGTTAATGCTACATTGCTATGCTGAAATTTTATCATGACTAGCACTTTTTCTTACTAAATCAGCTACATCAAAGTGTTATCTGAAAAGAGCAACAAGTAAACAGTTTTATCAACTCAATTCATTCTTAGCAATGGGTGGTAGTTTCAGTAGGTGTTTTTATGAGTATAAACAAGTTTCTGCTTGCTCCCTAACAACTCTTACCTCATGAGAAAGAAAGAATATACAGGAGATATGAGGGATGCACACAGTGGGCTTTATTTTGTTGTGCTCATTATTGTTTTGTGTTTCAAACAAAGTAGAGTAATAAAGAGTATTTACCATGTACTCTTATCAGTAACTCTTGTGACCCAGTCTTTTGTCAGCCTTTGTGGACATGTGTTTGTTTAACTACCATCTTAACTTATGAAATTGAAGTAAGGAATGCTTACCAGTTGCTTCAATGTTCTTTTTAAATTTAGGCACGTTTTCCTCTTCAAATGATATGAGTGACATCTTTAAAGCTAATTTTGGCTCCTCAAATAAAAAAAGCTGAGTATACAGTAAGCACAAAATTTACATTTATATGCAGACATGAGAAAAGCAAGAGAATATATGCTGTGAAAGGTGAATATTTCAGAAATATTGGGAGCATGCACATTTCAAAGTAAGTTATGCTGATAACCTATCAATCTTGGAATGTAGATCATCTGTAACAGAAGCACTTCATCTGAGTCATGTTAGTTTTATAGAATAAGGGATTCTTTTCTTAGTTTATTAGTCCTCTTCTATTGCTTTTAGTACAAAGTGTTCCACAAGAAAGATAACACTGATGACCACACATCATCATTTCATAAGTGTCTCTGGCATTAATCAGTGTGTTTGAATCCAACGAGCGATTATTTTAGCTACATTTAAATCCTGATTGCATTTTATTCTGCTTTGGCAATGCTCACAGTGTGATCTTCATTAGAATGTATTTTAAGCTTTCACATGCTGGCATGGCCATTATTTGTATCCTGCACTGTGAGCAGTAAATCATGTGGAAGATGCCTAGATGCAGGGTCCCAGGCTCCAAAATTTGCCTTCTTTTTGTTTTCGTTTTGTTCTTAGTGTTTTTCAAGGACTGAAAGGGGGTGTAGAATATAACCATCTCTGGAAACTAAGTCCATTTCCTGGAGAATCTCAGATCCATACTATTTTCAAATAAATTTAGACGTCTGCCCCGTTCCTCAAGTACCTTCACTCTGGTGAGTAAACATAAAATAGATTGGGTGTATCCAGGCATTTTGGTCCATATCAGAACTCTGCATAATTACTTCAAATGCTTTGGGTAGTTGAAGCAAATGTTAAAGAGCCTAATGTCCTGAAGGTTTTCCTACAGCACCTGCACATTTGTGTCCCTGCTGTGGAAGCTCTTTTAATTCACTTCAGAAAGGGCCTCAAGGCCTCACACTTGTTACATTCCCCTTAGCAGTGTGAAGCTCTAATGTCAGAAGCCATTTATAACGAGTTTTTCAGTCATCATGAGTTAGGTCAAGTTGGGCATCCACACCTGACTTCTCGTCGCATGTACTCTTTTATTCTGCTTGGCCATTCAGGGCATATCTATGTCACATTCTAAGGAACAGTTTCACATAATGTTAAAAATCATGGGATTCTGAATCAGGTAGACTTGAGTTTGAATCCCAGCTCCCACCTTACAAGCTTATGACCTAAGGCAGTGGTTCTCAACAGGAGGTAATTTTATACCCTGTCCTCAAATGCCCAGAATATTTGGCAATGTTTAGAGATATTTTTGGTTAGCACAGCTGGTAAGCGCAACTAGTATCTACTGGTAGAGACTAGGGAAGGTATTAAACATCCTACAATGCACAAGATAGCCCCTTAGAACAGAGAATTATCTGTGCCAAAATGTCAATAATGCCACACATATCCACATATCCATTTGTCAAATAAGGCAAATTATTTAGCCTTTTTATGCTTCCTCATATTTAAAATGGGAATAATACAGTCAACTCTCAATTATATGGTTCAAACTGACTATTTGGACGTTAACTTTAATTAGGGCTCAACGAGTGACCCAGGATATATACACAAGGGGTAGGGAGGTTGCTAATTTTGCCTCTAGGAGTGGAGGAGGCAAACAGCCTTGTGATTGAAGCAGGGCTGGAGGCAGTGGGCCACAACTCCTCCTGCTAGGCCTCTCCATTCTTTACCAGTCCCCAGTTTAATCAGATATATTTAAGTCTGGTTTAATGTCAGAGAACAAGAGAGTACATAGTTTCCTAGTAACTTGAGTTAGTTGCTGAGTCCTTCTGGAGATAGCGCCCCCTCCTTCTCTCTGTGTTTTCCATCAGTAACTCTAATAGCTAGAATTTCAGACCAAGTCAGAAGGAACACCATGAAAGTGCATTACAAGAGACAGTTTTCTTCCAGTTGGTCCTTTCAGCATCTCACAGAGCATACCAGGCAGCTAGCTATTCTTCTGAAACAGAATGCAGCCTACAGGTAAGCACACAGGACATGTATAATAACACTTATATAGCACTATGTGCAAGGCACTGTACCATCTAAGTGCTTTACATTACTCACTCACTTTAGTCCCCACACGAACCCTATGAGGTAGCTACAAATATCTTATTTTTACAGATGAGAAAATTTGGGCACTGAGAGGCTAAATAACTTGTCCAAGTTTACACTGCTAACAAAGTGGAAGGGCCAAGATTCAAACCCAGGATATCTGGCTCCAGAGTCTCTAGAGTCTATGCTATTAACCACCATACAAATCTGAGTCTCAAATAAGGAATACAGAAGGGACTTGGAGTACAACAATCTGTATTCCAAAGGAGAAATCTTGCTCGAAAGGCAACTGAAGTTTTATGAATTGGGTAGAAAGGAAAATGCAGTTCAAATACATAAAAGCTAGTCCGATTTTAAAGTGGAAGTTAATACAGCATAGAAGAATGTACATAGGCTCTGAAGTCAGAAAGACTTCTGGGCCTAAATTCAGGCTTCTTAGATAAAGGAATTCAGTGACCTTAGGCAGATTACTGTAGTCTCTGATCCTCACTTCTTTTTGAAGGCCAAATTAACCAAATTTGCAAAATACCTTAAACAGTGGCTGGTACATAATAGTCACTTTATAAATGTTCAGTTGCGTCCTTGCCACCAACATTCTGCTCACATCTATCCTTCCCCAAGGAAGACTAGACAAATAAACATTCTCCTTGGAATACCCTAACCTACAAAGAACCATACCCTAGATCACATAGACGAGATGGTGGCCTAGACAATATAGAGGGCTATACATCCTCACTGTGCTTCGACTAGGAATGTATCTCTGCTACCTTTGAGTATATGTCTCCCTACTTCAAGACTAAGGATGATATGGCAAACCCACCATCATCAGAGAAATTTAGTGTCACCAAATTAAACAATTTTAATAGACTACACAAGCTTAGAAAAACCAGCAAAGAAGGGTAAATATTATATTGTGAAATATTTGTTTCGCATTACATACACATATGCGATATAATTATATATATGCACATATACTTATGTGCACACATATATATACATTCATACACACACACACACACATACACACACACACATATATATGTATATATACAATAAGCCTTGATGTAAAATGCATATCTTTTGTAGTTAAAAAAAAATTGAAAAGGACTACATTAAAGTTTGGGATTTGGTTTTCGTTTCTGACAGGATGTGTTCACAATGTGCCATTCATAATCTCTCAGAGAGAGACTGGCCCTGATCACAAAGTCCCCCTTGTGATCACGGCCACAGAATTGTAAGGTGATTAGCTAACACTGAGGTATAGAGCAGACTGTGACAGTGAAAATACAATGTGTTTCATTAAAAAGGATCATATAGTTATTTCTTGGTGTCCTACTTGTCTATTGCAGTACTCTGAACAGAGTAAATGGTCAGTAAATAATGTTTGATTTGATTTCATGAAGTAATTCAATAACAGGTAAAGCACCACCATGATGCTTTCAGAACCATGTCCTAGAGTAGCCACAGAAGAACTTTTTTGCTGGCTCAACAAATTTTCAAAAAAAAACAAACAAACAAAACCCACTTCACTTTAATTTTAATTTTCTCTTCTGGAAAGGTAAATAATTGGTAGACAAAGGATACACTCCAAAATAGTATCTTTAGATATCAGATTTTTGCCAGATTTTAACAGGATAGAGAAATTTTAACAGGATAGTATCATGTGGGTCAGATGACACTAAAGTTAAGGGAATGTACAACTAGTTGAATAACTAAAACAAAGGATGCAATTTAACAGAATAATGTCGACCTAAAATGGAATAATGTTAACCTAAAAGGAGATCAACAATATGCCAAAGAAGTTCTCTGGTCTATGGCCTGTTTAATAATTTGATTAGTGAATTCTCTGAAAATATGAATGGCATATCTAGCAAATTGGTAGATGCCACATATCTGGGCAGAGGAGAAAATGCTTTTGTTGGCAAAAATCAGAATCACTATGGATTGATCATCACAGGTTTGGCAAATGACAGGTGAAATCTAACAAGATGAATAATTATAGAGATAAGTGTAAGGTCCTGAATTTGGATTCAAAAAACCAACTCTACAAGTGCAGCATGGGAAAGACATGACTCAGCAACAATACATATTAATAAAATATAGAAAGGAAAAAGATTTGGACATTTTAATTTAAAATTAATACAAAATGAGTTAGCCTTCAAAAAGTAGGTTACAATTTAGGTTATATTAATACAAGCATAGTATTTAAAAGATGGGAGTCAATAATCTTGCTTGGACCACACCTGGGTACGGTGTTCAGTTTTGTGAGCGATAATTTAAGAATCTGTTTATATGAAAGCAGTCAAAATGATGAGAGAACTTGAAATCATTTTACATGAAGAATAGGTAAAGGAACTAGTAATGTTTAATCTGAAAAAGAGAAGCCAAGATAAAGACACTAGATTATTTCTGTAAACTCCCAAAAGAAGAAATTGGGACTGCTGGGTGAAAGTTGCCACATGTCAGCTTTCATCTTGGTATAAGGAAAAACTCTGCTTTCTCCAGGGGTTATAAGTTCCTGGGTAGAATGAGGGAGTAAACTATTTACCTGGACACTTGGAAACCAAACAATCACTTTGAGGAATGTTGCAAACAGGACTGAAGTATTGGAATGTTCTGATGTCCAATGACCTTTAAGGTCCTTTCCAACTTCCAAAGTAAATACTTTTAAAAATAAATATATATGCTATACATCCTTTTGTAGACTTAGCATTGTCTCTAAATAACAATAATTTTAAAAGGTAGAATATTAAAACTCCACAGGACTGCAAATCCTTACATTAAACCTTTTACATGATACCTATTAGCTGACACTCGTTTGGCATAAAACAAATTTGAAACTAGCAGTAGAAACGTATATTTTGAAGCAAAAAGTATAATAAACTCCATGATAACCTTCAAGTAGTTAGATGAAAAGTAATATATCTCTCTGATGACTGACAGATTAAAGGAGACAAAATTTCACCTGAATATTTTCAAAATATCTGTATACCTGCACTCACACATATTAAAAAAAAAAAAAAACTAAGGCTATGGCAGATTTTCTTTTCACTTTTATTTTACTATTGGATAAATGGAACCTGAAGCCCCAATTGCAGACGGATTTGCTAGGAGCAAATAGTAGGGGACTTTAACACCCCACTTTCACCAATGGAAAGATCATCCAAAATGAAAATAAATAAGGAAACACAAGCTTTAAATGACACAAATATACCAGATAGACTTAATTGATATTTATAGGACAGTCCATCCAAAAACAACAGACTACACTTTCTTCTCAAGTGCTCATGGACCATTCTCCAGGATAGATCATATCTTACATGACAAATCAAGCCTTGGTAAATTTAAGAAAATTGAAATCCTATAAAGAATGTTTTCCAACCACAACGCTATGAGACTAGATATCAATTACAGGAAAAAAATCTGTAAAAAATACAAACACATGGAGGCTAAACAATACACTACTTAATAACCAAGAGATCACTGAAGAAATCAAAGAGGAAACCAAAAAATACCTAGAAACAAATGACAATGAAAACACAATGACCGAAAACCTATGAGATGCAACAAAAGCAGTTCTAAGAGAGAAGTTTATGGCAATACAATCCTACCTCAAGAAACAAGAAACATCTCAAATAAAAACCTAACCTTACACCTAAAACAATTAGAGAAAGAAGACCAAACAAACCCCAAAGTTAGCAGAAGGAGAGAAATAATAAAGATCAGATCAGAAATAAATGAAAAAGAAAAAAAGGAAACAACAGCAAAGAACAACAAAACTAAAAGCTCGTTCTTTGAGAAGATAAACAAAATTGATAAACGATTACCCAGACTCACCAAGAAAAAAAGGGAGAAGAATCAAATCAACAGAATTAGAAATGGAAAAGGAGAAGCAACAACTGACACTGCAAAAATACAAAGGATCATGAGAAATTACTACAAGCAACTATATGCCAAAAAAATGGACAACCTCGAAGAAATGGACAAATTCTTAGAAATGCACAACCTTCCGAGACTGAACCAAGAAGAAATAGAAAATATAAACAGACCAGTCACAAGCAATGAAATTGAGACTGTGATGAAAACTCTTCCAACAAACAAAAGCCCAGGACCAGATGGCTTCACAGGCGAATTCTACCAAACATTTAGAGAAGAGCTAACACCTATCCTTCTCAAACTATTCCAAAATATAGCAGAGGGAGGAACACTCCCAAACTCATTCCACGAGGCCATGATCACCCTGATACGAAAACCAGACAAAGATGTCACAAAGAAAGAAAATTACAGGCCAATATCACTGATGAACATAGATGCAAACATCCTCAACAAAATACTAGCAAACAGAATCCAACAGCACATTAAAAGGATCATACACCATGATCAAGCTAAGTTTATCCCAGGAATGCAAGGATTCTTCAATATACACAAATCAATCAATGCGATACACCATATTAACAAACTGAAGGAGAAACACCATATGATCATCTCAATAGAGGCAGAAAAAGCTTTCAACAAAATTCAACACCCATTTATGATAAAAAAAAAACCCTCCAGAAAGTAGGCATAGAGGGAACTTGCCTCAACATAATAAAGGCCATATATGACAAACCCATAGCCAGCATCGTTCTCAATGGTGAAAAACTTAAACCATGTCCTCTAAGATCAGGAACAAAACAACGTTGCCCACTCTCACCACTATTATTCAACATAGTTGTGGAAGTTTTAGCCACAGCAATCAGAGAAGGAAAAGGAATAAAAGGAATCCAAATTGGAAAAGAAGAAGTAAAGCTGCCATTGTTTACAGATGACATGATACTATACATAGAGAATCCTAAAGATGCTACCAGAAAACTACTAGAGCTAAACAATGAATTTGGTAAAGTAGCAGGACACAAAATTAATGCAGAGAAATCTCTTGCATTCCCATACACTAAAGACAAAAAATCTGAAAGAGAAATTAAGGAAACAATCCCATTTACCATTTCAACAAAAAGAATAAAATACCTAGGAATAAACCTACCTAAGGAGACAAAACACCTGTATGCAGAAAACTATAAGAAACTGATGAAAGAAATTAAAGATGATACAAACAGTTGGAGAGATATACCATGTTCTTGGATGGGAAGAATCAATATTGTGAAAATGACTATACTACCCAAAGCAATCTACAGATTCAATGCAATCCCTATCAACCTACCAATGGCATTTTTCACAGAACTAGAACAAAAAATTTCCCAATTTGTATGGAAACACAAAAGAACCCGAGGAGCCAAAGCAATCTTGAGAAAAAAAAACGGAGCTGGAGGAATCAGGCTCCTTGACTTCCGACTATACTACAGAACTACAGTAATCAAGACAGTATGGTACTGACACAAAAACAGAAATATAGAACAATGGGACAGGATAGAAAGCCCAGACATAAACCCACGCACATATGGCCACCTTATCCTTGACAATAGAGGCAAGAATATACTATGGAGAAAAGACAGTCTCTTCAATAAGTGATGCTGGGACAACTGGACAGCTACATGTAAAAGAATGAAATTAGAACACTCCCTAACACCATACACTAAAATAAACTCAAAATGGATTAAAGACCAAAGTGTAAGGCCAGACACTATCAAACTCTTAGAGGAAAACATAGGCAGAACACTCTATGACATAAATCACAGCAAGATCCTTTTTGACCCACCTCCTAAAGAAATGGAAATAAAAACAAAAATAAACAAATGGGACCTAATGAAACTTAAAGGCTTTTGCACAGCAAAGGAAAACATAAACAAGGCAAAAAGACAACCCTCAGAATGAGAGAAAATATTTGCAAATGAAGCAACTGACAAAGGATTAATCTCCAAAATTTACAAGCAGCTCATGCAGCTCCATATCAAAAAAACAGACAACCCAATGCAAAAATGGGCAGAAGACCTAAATAGGCATTTCTCCAAAGAAGATATACAGATTGCCAACAAACACATGGAAGGATGCTCAACACCACTAATCATTAGAGAAATGCAAATCAAAACCACAAGGAGGTATCACCTCACACCGGTCAGAATGGCCATCATCAAAACATCTACAAACAATAAATGCTGGAGAGGGTGTGGAGAAAAGGGAACCCTCACACACTATTGGTGGGAATGTAAATTGATACAGCCACTATGGAGAACAGTATGGAGGTTCCTTAAAAACTGAAAATAGAACTACCATACGATCCAGCAATCCCACTATTGGGCATATACCCTGAGAAAACCATAATTCAAAAAGAGTCATGTACCACAATGTTCATTGCAGCTCTATTTACAACAGCCAGGACATGGAAGCAACCTAAGTGTCCATTATCGGATGAATGGATAAAGAAGATGTGGCACTTAGATACAATGGAATATTACTCAGCCATAAAAAGAAACAAAATTGAGTTATTTGTAGTGAGGTGGATGGACCTAGAGTCTGTCATACAGAGTGAAGTAAGTCAGAAAGAGAAAAACAAATACCATATGCTAACACATATACATGGAATTTTTAAAAAAATGGTCATGAAGAACCTAGGGGCAGGACGGGAATAAAGATGCAGACCTACCAGAGAATGGACTTGAGGACACGGGGAAGGGGAAGGGGAAGCTGGGACAAAGTGAGAGAGTGGCATGGACATATATACACTACCAAACGTAAAATAGATAGCTAGTGGGAAGCAACCGCATAGCACAGGGAGATCAGCTCGGTGCTTTGTGACCACCTAGAGGGGTGGGATAGGGAGGGTGGGAGGGAGACGCAAAAGGGAGGAGATATGGGGATATAAGTATATGTATAGCTGATTCACTTTGTTATAAAGCAGAAACTAACAAACCATTGTAACGCAATTATACTCGAATAAAGATGTTAAAAAAAAAAAAGCACCTGAAAGAAAATGACTGGTTCCACTAATCATGTCATTAATGGTATTAATCACTGTTACATTCCTAACCATGTTTATCACTGCTTCTGGGAAAGCAGCTATATGGCCACTAGGCAGTAAGGTATCCTTCAATATATCATAGCATAGTTTGGCATCCCAAAGCATATCATAACATATGATCATCATGAAACTTAGGTACTTAAAATATTAGGTATTCAAAACATAAATCTTATCCACATGAATGTACATATTTACACATAAACCAATGATTTCCAGGAGTGATGTGTTCTGTGCAGTTTAAAGCCACAGCTATAAATATCAAAAGTTAACAGAAAATAATAACAATAAATAAACACAAATACTCTAATATATATAGTTCCCTTTACTCGGTAAACCTTATGCATGTTTGCATTTATTTTTTTAAAGGTAAAAAATAAAAGTAGTTCTACAGCATCATGTGTTGTCTCTCATGCTATAGAGGATAAACACATTTTCAAATATTCCTTCAATCACTTTCTCATCATTATTATTAGGCACTATTAGTTTTATTTTGCCCTTTTATCATCTCACAGAATATTACAAGTGCAAACAACAGGGATCAAAAGAAAACGAATGTTACGTGCATCTGTAAAATGTCACAGCAGATAAAGTCATTCGTTTATTTGGTCACCTTTTCTCTGGCCAGGAGAAGCTATGTCTTTAAGCTTCAGAGAAATCTTGGCCTCTCATATGAGATCACATACACAAACACACACACACACACACACACACACACACAACTATGAATTATTTTAATCAAACATAAAGTATTCAGTGTGTAAAACCAAATTGCAGGCAGAAGAAAAGGTGATTACTCCAATCTAATAATGGATACTATATCTTTCTTTTAAAAGTGAGGAATATAACAAAGAGCCATGTTGTGAAAATATTTTTCCAAAAGACAATATGTTTTTCTATTCATATTATCTTAGCTCAAAGCAGTTTTATAAAGCACTCAATTTTTCCTAGGGACAGAATGTAATTATATGTGAATTATTCTTTGCTAGTGTTTTAGCTGATCATGTGACTCATTATTATGAGGAAATCAAATCAATATGTTCACTTTGCCTTTCTTATAAAGGCAAAAGGATGCCCAATTTGAATCACTGCCACGTTTTCATTTTTTTTCAGAGAAACCTCAGAGCCGAATCCTTCACCTTCAGTGTTACAATAAATCTTCTTACTTATAACAAATCAGGGGAAAAGTGGCTTTTTTTCAGTTAAGACTTTCTTCTACATGTCTAAATATGGAACTATCCAGAGGTATGACAAATTCCATAAAAAAATAGCTGAAGGTGTTAGATACATGTAAGACCTTTGTGTGTGTGGTTTTAAAGAATCAGTTTATTATTTCAAAGTTCTGTTGCTATGTATCTCTCATAAGAGGTTAAGAGAGGTTTCTGTGTTTTCATAATAAATTTTTAATTTATTCTAAGTCCTTTAATTATTTTTCCAATGAAACCTATGACCCACTTATTCTGCAATGAAAAACAGTGTTGGGGTGTATGGTTCATGAATGCAGAATATGACCTGTATTCAACAAAAAGTAAGCTAAGAACCCAATGCATACATCAAAATTAGTTCAGGGTGTTCATAAATGTGGAAAGTTTTATCTTCTAATTTTTCAAATAGTTTCATAAAATTTTAATTTTGTTTACATATATAAAACATGTTCATTGTAAAACTTGAAAAGAACCACATTTTAAAGGTCTTGAAATCCTTCCACCAGAGATCACAACATTTAATATTTCATTCACATTCTCTTCATATTTCTATATATCCACATGCATACATATTTTAAAGAAAGTACAGCAGATGAGAAAGAAAACTAAACAAAGAACAGTGAGCCAGCTGGAAGTTCACATGATTTTAAACATGAAGAAAATACTGTGAGTTCTGTATCAGTACTTGTAGTAGGCAGCTTCTGACATAGTCCCATGATCCCTGTCTCCCCAAGTTCACAATCTTATGTAATCCCCTCCCCTCCATTGTGGGCTGGACCTAATAACTGGCTTCCAACAAATGGAATACACCAAAAGTGATGAGATATCTCTTGTGTAACTAGGTTACAAAACACTGTGAATTCCATCTTTTCAGTTCTCTCTCGCGCTTGCTTTCTTGCTCTCTTGCTCTCTCTTGCTCTCTCTTGGTTTTGCTCTTTTTGAGTGGTTGCTCTGATGAATCAAGCTGGAGAGGTCCACATCGCAAGGAACTAAGGATGGCCTCCAGCCAACCACCAGCAAGGAACTGGGGCCCTCACTCCAATAACCCCTGAAGAACTGAATCCTGCTGCATTAGTTTCCTATTGCTGCTATAACAAATTATCACAAACTTAGCAGTTTAAGACAACATAACTTTATTATCTTACAGTTCTGGAAATCAGAAGTTTGAATTGAATCTCACTGGGCTAAACTCAAGGTATCGGCAGTGCTGCATTCCTTTCTGGAGGTTCTAGAGAAGAATCCATTTCCTTGCCTATTCCAGTTTCTAGAGGCTAACTGAAATCAAGCAGAACTCCGTGGGGCCCTCCCAAGTACAAAAGCCCTTCCTGTCCCCCGTTTCTTGTTTGTAGGAAAAAGGTTTCAGCCTCTTAGACCTCCCCTGTGTTCCAAAGGGCAGATTCAAACAGTTAACTAATTAGAGGAGTGAGGGAATGCAGAAGTAAAGAAAAGGCAGTCAAAAAATGATAATGCAGCTGATGTGGCAGGGTCCTGGTTCCTCCTCAAGGGCTATACATAACAATCTGATACGTATCTCAGAGTTCTTACACAGGAACTAAGCCCCCCACCTGGGTGGAGGATGGCAACTTCAGGCTGAGCACAAGCACATAGACCCCAGACTGGTTGGAACCAGAAGGCTGATGATAGAGATTCCTGGAACATCACCCTGTTACCTCCCCACCAACCAATCAGAGGAAGGTCACACACCCTGCAGCCCTCCCCCCAAATTTTGCCTATAAAAACTCTTCCCTGAAAACCACTGGGGAGTTCAGGTCTTCTGAGCATGAGCCACCCATTCTCATTCCTCGGTCCTGCAATAAACCTTTCTCTGCTCCAAACTCCTACGTTTTGGTTTGTTTGGCCTCACTGTGCGTAGGGCCCATGAACTTGGCTTTGACAACACGAACACATTTTTTGACTCACACCCCACCCTTTTCTATCTTCAAAGCCATGCAGCAATGAATGGACAGCTCTATCTCACTGTATCACTCTCACACTGATTTCTCTTCTGTCTCCCACTTCTACCTTTAATGCCCCTTGTGATTACACTGGGCTCACCCAGATAATCCAGGATGATCTCCCTATTTTAAGGTCAGCTGATTACCAACCTTAATTTCTATCTGCAACTTTAATTCCCCTTTGTCATGTAACATAACATATTCACATGTTCCAGGGATTAGGACATAGGCTTCCTTAGGGAACCATTATTCTGCTTACCACAACTGCCAATAACCAAGTGAACTTGGAAGTGAATCCTTCCACAGTGGAGCCTTCACATGAGCCTCTAGCCCTGGCTGACACTTTGACTGCAGCCTTGTAAGAGACCCTGAAGCAGAGGACCCAGCTAAACCATATCCAGATTCCTGACCCATATAAACTGTGAGATAATAAATGTATATTGCTTTAAACTGTGAAATTCTGGGTAATTTATTACACAGCAATAACTAATACAGTACTTTAAATTATTGTTTTTATTTGCACATTTTCCCTCGATTTTATTTTGGCATCCTTTTAATTAAAAATAAATGTACTCCACTGATTTCAAGTTGTGGAAATTAGGAGTTACATTTAAGTTCAATAGCTAAAATGATCAATTATGACAGTGTTTGTAATGAAAAGCTCCAATTTGCAACACTCACACAGTAATTCTATTACATCAACAATACAAATCACTCTTCTTTTAGCAACAGACTGATCCTCAAAATATGATTACAGTATAGAAAGATGATCAGTCAGAAGAAAAAGCATGGTGGCCCAGCTACACCACAATGCTTGTAATTATAAAGAAATTGTGGTACATTCAACTGAAATTTTCGCTGCTGAAATCAAATTAATGTGTTGCTAGTTAAATTTTTTCTTCTTCAGAAATTAAGAATGCTTTTTTCTTCTTTGTAAAACAAGGAACACCAAGAGACGATATTACTTTAAAAAGTGAAAAGTTGATTTATCTTTTAAAACTTTTGTTATATTCAATGGGTGAGATCTATACCAATTGATCTGTAACTGATTCACTCAATTGGTTAAATCATGGAGATAATGAGTGAAGCTAATTGCCCTAGGTAGACTAGAGCTCAAGACTTTGTTTCTTTAGCACTATGTTCCCATCAGCCAAATGATCACTCTTTTAAAAAACCATTAGGAGGGACTTCCCTGGTGGTGCAGTGGTTAAGAATCCGCCTGCCAGTGCAGGGGACACGGGTTCGATCCCTGGTCCGGGAATATCCCACATGCCACGGAGCAACTAAGCCCGTGTGCCACAACGACTGAGCCTGTGCTGTAGAGCCTGCGAGCCACAACTACTGAAGCCCACGCGCCTAGAGTCCGTGCTCCTCAACAAGAGAAGCCACTGCAATGAGAAGCCCGCACACAGCAACAAAGACCCAACACAGCCATAAATAAATAAATAAATAAATTTATGGGGGGAAAAAAAACCATTAGGAATATTAGTTGAAACTCTGTCTCTCATTAGTAAGAAAGTCTAAAATTGTACATTTCCATATGCTTGTATTTGGTAACTATTCAGAGAGATTACCTGTTTAATACTAATCAGTTAGGTTTCATTGTTACTTCTGAGAAAAAAAAATCATACAAATTATTTTATAAACTGAAGCCAGTACTGTTCTAAGTGCGTTTTCATATATTACTTCATTTAATCCCCATAACATCCTTATTCAGTAGGTATTATTATTCCCATTTTATAGATGGGAAAACTGAGGCACAGAAGTGATAAGGAACTGGCTTAATATCACACAGCTAACAACTGGCAGTGCTGAGATTCAAATCTAGTTTACTCACTATACTAGAAAAGAGTTCTAAGAGCTTTGAGAGTTTTAATTGTTCTTAAATTCAGATGTCTAGGTAGAAAAAACCGTATTTAGGATTCTCACGGGTTGAATTGTGTCCCCTAAAAATTCACATGGTGAAGCAGTACTAAATTCCAGTACCTCAAAATGTGACCTTACTTGGAAACAGGGTCACTGCAGATGTAATTAAAGATGAGGTCATTAGGGTGGGCCCTAATCCAATACGATTGGTATCTTTATAAAAAGCGGAAATATGGACACAGAGACTGAGACACACATAGAGAGAAGATGATTTGAAGAGGAACTGGTAGAAGATGGCCATCTATAAGCTAAGGAAAGAGGTCTGGAACAGATCCTTCCTGCACACCCCTCATAGCCCAACTCTGCTAACACCTTTATTTTGAACTTCCAGCCTCCAGAACCGTAAGAAACCAAGCTGCTTTTTGAAGACCACACCGAAACAAAAGATATGACCTGTGAGATGTTAAAAAAGCTCTGCTGAACCGTGCCTCTTTCTACAAGTTCAGGAAAACTAATTTCATTTAAAAATGAGCAACAGAAAATGACAGAAGTAAAATCCCAAACAAAGTTATTATAAAAGAGAATACAGAGCAGAATGACATCTCTCCTCTCAATGTGCGTTTGTCCTGGAAGGGAGCTTGGGATGCAGTTTTGAGAGTTCATAACACCTAGGTGATCCAACCCCATCAACCTTACCACATACCGCCTGCACCCATTCTAGTTCCACTTGCTTTTCTCAAATTGGTCCACTGTGCTCTCTAGTAAATACTTGTAGAGTACTTTGGTTCGCAGAGTATTTTAGGGTTTTCCTATTTTCTGCTCTGTGAGATGATCCATTGTTCCTCTATGCTCATTCCCTCACAGATTGCTCGGGTCGTGTAGCTGTCATTTGCCCCCAACCTCTTATACGTAGGGCTTATGAGAATATCTTATCACATACATTTTTGCAGATGCTGTTCACGGATTAATATTAAAATGTTAATATTAATATATCACATGCACAGTTCACTCACCCTTTCTGGTGTCAGCAGTCCCGGTCCCGCCCCTGCTCAGCCTCGGGGCCTGAGCCCGGTCCCCAACACCGGACCACGGGCCCCTGCGAACAGGCGCCACACAGTGACTCTCAGTGGGGGAGTGTAGGGGGGATGAGGCATCCATGAGGATGGGGTTTGCTTGATAGGTGGTGCGAACCAGACTCCTTGTGAACGAGTCTGGGACCAGAGGCCTCTAGCCTCTGCCACACCCCGGTATTTCTCACCCTAGGGCTGTCCTGCCAGCCCCCGTAGAACCCCCGAGATCCCCCGAGATCCCGTGAGATCCCCCGAGATCCCGCGAGATCCCGCGAGATTTGGCTTCCTCTGGGGAGTGTAGTACCGGTGGCGACACCTTTAGCCTAATTCTGCCGTTTTATGAGCCGACTCACGCAGTCAGCGCGTCCCAGCCCATTCTCTCCCTGACTCTCCATCTGTACCCACATTTACACCTCCACACACACCCGAAGCCACAAAGTATACCCTGCGCGCTCCAACTGCACTCTGTTTTTACCTTCCCGGCAAACCCCACACTCCACCCACCCGGACCAGGCCCTAGTCCTCGCCCCGGCCTGCAGGCGTCCTCTATGCTGTTGAAAAGGGAACATTTACGGATGGAGGGGCTTGGGTAAATGGGCCAGTTTCCCCATCGCAGGGTGCTGGCAGTTGGGCTGGGTCTGAGAGAGCAGTGCCCTGAGTCTTTTCTTCAGGGGAGAGGCTCCAGGTACAGGCAGCGATGGTCTCCTGGGACGAATTCTAGACACCTAACTAGTGCTGGGAGGAACAATTGGCCCCAACGATGTGCAGTGGAACCGGTGTGTTCGGGTTGCTTTGGCCTTGGACCTTGGGGCCCCATGGTTCCTGGCCAGAGGCCCACGTCACTGCCCCAGGAGAGACTTGTGCCCCTTGCATGTGCAGTTCATTCCCCCGTTCTGGCCTCCGGCAGTCCTGCCCCTACACAGCCTCGGAGCCAGAGCCCTGTCCCGGACACCTGGCCACAGGCCCTGAGCAGAGGCGGTGCTGCACTGTGCCTCTTGAGTAGGAGGGAAGGCATTGAGGAGGATTCGGGTTTGCTTAATAGGTAGCATGAGCCACACTCCTTACGGAGGAGTCTGGGACAAGGGGCCTCCAACACTGGGGCACCCAGGTGTAAAAGAAAAAAAATTTAATTAATTTAAAATAAGGCTATAGGTATAAAGTTTCAATTATGCAAAATGAAAAAGTTCTAGAGACCTGCTGTACAACATTGTGTTTATAGTTAACAGTGTAGTTAAATTTTACAGTTAAAATTTTGTGAAGAGGGTAGATCTCATGTAGGTTTTTTATCACAATAAAAAAAGGCTATAAAATATGTACAATTGCATGTAAAGGATGTTTCTTTAAAAATCTGTTATGCCAGTCTGTGTATGTGTACAGATATGGAATTAAACACATAAAAATATAAACAGTGGTACCTCTAGTGGTGAGATTCTGGTTGAATCTTTTTTTTTTCTGTTTTTCTGTTTTCTAATTTTTCTAAGTGAAATTAAGCTACGTTTATAGCTTTTTTAAAATATAGCTATATTTATAACCAGAGACCTACTCAGGAAATTGATTTTTGTTTCAGATCTCCTTGGTTCCCTCTTACATTTCTGAAATCAAAGAGGACTGCCCCATAAGGAGACAGAACTCCTGTCCAGGATCAGACATCTCCTTCATTTGAAGCATGGTTGCATCCCAGGAATCATTTTTTACCACTTTCATCATTCCAGTCCCTTGGTTTTTACAAGGTATAATTCTCTCATCCCTAAGGGATCTTAAGAAATGCTGAGCCCTTTGTTCCTGTCCATTCTGCCACTGAAGCTGCCACCACCTCTTGTCTACCACAGGGACTTTTTTCCATAACCCACACCTGCCAATATGCTATGCTAGCAGCAGATGCTCTCACAGGAAGTGCTCTTATTTGAGGTGCTTCTGATTCTGCTTTTGTTAGTGGGAGTGGAAGGGGTTAAATGATAGATGGTATACTAATTGTGGAAATGGGAATGGGTGTTTGAAGGCACTGCTCCTGTGTAGGGTCCAGTAGCAGGTATGAGTGATAGAATGGGTGAGGAGGTGGAGTGGAAGAGAATATTGCTATGATCCTTCACTTTCTCCACACAGAATTTTTCTTCTCTTGCTCTGAAGCTCCCACAGGATTTAAAAGGCCTCTTCCCACCTCCCCTGGACTCTCCTGCTCAGAGAAATACCCATATCCCTCCTCCAGCATCACCATCTTCATAAGTGCCTGTAAGGGAGGAGTACCAGGCCCACCCCTACCACCAATAATGGCATTAGTTGCTGCCAGGCCTGATTCTTTCCTCCTTTGCTCCACCACCATTTATACTCTTCCTCTATTGCACCAGCACTGAATTTACAACCAGCAGGAAAAATACCAGCACATGCCCATCTTTCCAAGTGTACAGGGCACATTAGGATCTACAAAATATCATAGTATCTCCTCTCCTCCCCCTCAAATAGTTTCACGTTTATTCCCCCTGACAGCCCTCTTCTTTTCCTTTATTCCTATCCCAAGTAACCAAGGCTGTTACGGTTAGTCATCTCTGAGAGAAGAGAGTTCTGGTATGACAGGGACATTTTTATCATCCACCCCCTCACCTCACCATACCCATTCCAAAAGTGTTCAGATCTTGGCCCCCCTTATCCCAGGGGAGGTTTATGCTGCCAGCCTGTATTTGGTTTTCTATAATCCTGACCACTTGAACCGAATTAGGCTAAGAGAGACAGGAGTGACTTAGAGAACAGAAAGGAGGAGAATGCTGCTTATGATACCTAAGCACTCCTTACTCCATGCCAGGACCCCAGGGAGAAGGCAGAGCCCCAGAGGGAAATGGCTGCATAGGGTATTTAGAGAGACTGGACCCTGGGCATTAGGGCTTCCAGCACTGGAAGACACCTCCAACCCCCACTGGCTGTGGAGAAGTAGACATGCCCACCCTCAAGGGACCACGTGGACTTGGGACAGTGAGAGTACCAGGGACAATAACAATGGATTGAAAGCCCCATAGAAGGCCCGCCCCCTCCCATTCTTGGGTAATTCACAGGAAGAGGAGAGGCCCTTCAATAGTGAATGAAATTGAACTTTCCATCACCTCAGTGGGAGAGAGGGAAGATGCAGATTTAAACTGCCGCTCTGAGCAAACCTGCCCCAAGGTACACACTACACAGAAGACACAGCAAGTAAGTGCACACTTTATTACTAGTTAGAATCAGGAAACCTCTGACAAAGGTTGAGCTTGGTGAGCTGGAATCTCCTGGGGGAACTCGAGGGCACCTTTTGTTCAGCCTGGAGGCTGATCTGACTTCTCAGCCCCTGGGCTCCACTTGCCTCTGAGAAGCTGGCAGAGAACACACCAAGTGGAAGAGAAGGGCCCAGGAGCATTCTCAAGAGGGCTTGTCCCAGTCCAGTTCTACTTTTAATCCAATTAGTCCTCCCAAGAGAAGCGCCATCCACAGCACGATGTCTGTCCTTGGAATCCATTTTGTTCTTCATCCACTGACCGGAAAGGGGCTTGCGATGGTGGCTGCCTGAAGCTGAGGGCTCAGACACTCCCCCAAGCACTGTCCTTCTTTAAGACAGTCGCCCAGTGGTCTTTCAGACAACCAGGAAACTAGCTGTCCCTCGCAAGGGAGGAAATCAGGAGAGTATCAGAAAAGTCCTGCCTGCAATTTTATTAGGCCACTTTTCCACTCTTTGCCACTACTCATTTGTCTCACCTGGGACCAGTGAGGTGAGCAGTTCGGCAATCAAGTCCCTTCACGAAAGTCTCTTTGAGGTTGCTCCCAGAACTGCAGAAATATCTGGATGTTATATCAGTTAGGTTTACCTGAAGGTTACCATACATGCAAGACAAATAAGTCACCTCTGATCTGTAATGTATCTCAAATTATGCTCTCTCCTGTCATCTAACCAAACTCACCAAAAAGAGTTATGTGTGCACTAGATAATACCATATAATTCTAGCTCCTATCATATACTAGGCAATCAATAACTATTTAATTACTTAAATGAAATCCAACAATTTGCTATCATCTATAGTATTTAACACTGCTGAATTAACTTCTGAATTAATTCCATGTCCCAACAGAGAAATTAAAGCCTAACAAAATTATTTTGCCCCCCTTTTCCCCCTAGTAAGTGCCAAAGCATCTCTTCTTCCCCGACTTCTCACTCTTCTTGGCTTCAGCCAGTGGTGGGGGGATGGGGGTCTCACTGCGGTGTGGGTCAGTCAGAAACGAAGAGTTACTTCTCTAGACTCTTGGGAGATCTTCTAACGGGATAGGTTCAGATTCTTCAGCAACAAGCAAATTCCGTGGGGCTCAGAGACACAAAAATAGGCCCTCACCTATAAAACTTAAAAACAAGAAGAAAACATGAACACTGCAGTAGGTTACAAAGGAACAATAGCATTTTCAAGGAAAAGCAGTGCTCCTAAAATTCAATACAGCTTATAACTCTAAAAACACATGGCTGTTCCCAGGCAAAGACATGGTATTTTCAGGAAAAGAAGGTTAATGAAACAGACATGAGTGAAAAAGAAAATAAATTCTTCATGACTTCAGCACCTCCAGGGTGTCAGCGAATCAGCATCAGCCATCCAGAATCCAGCCCCTGCAAACTTAAAAGAAATTAGGAGAAATCCCTTATTTTAAAAGTGTGATACTCAAAGTAGTCTATCTTTGTTAAAATAAATGTACAAAATAAGAATATAAATGTGTGTGTGTGTGTATATATATTTGTGTGTGTACTCAGATGATAAAATTTGCTTAATTTGGGTAATGGGATAATGAATTATTTTATTTAATTTTCGATATCATGATTTTGGTTTTCAAATTTTCTGTGAAGTAAATGAATTACTTTTGGATCAAAAGAGGGGGGGGTTGTTAGGAAACTGGTTTTTCTTTGGAGTGTTTCCATTCTTACTTACCTTCCTGAAATTAGTGGGTTTGTCCTGGGTCCGGGCCCTCACTCTCAACAGCCATGCAGACTTTCTTGCATTTATAGCACGCCTTGCGCCATGGAAAATTACTCCCTTTACACCACGGGCAGTCCCAATTCTTAGGACTGGAGCATGAGTCAGGCTTCCCCCGATGCTGGGAATCTGAAGCCTTTTTCCCTTTTGGCCGCTTGGCCTTCTTTTTCTGAGGCTGCTGTTTCTTTGGGCTTTTTCTCACATCACGGCTTGTGCTGCCTCCCGGGGGAGACGTCCCCTGGGAATTCTCTGGACCACCTTCTTGGTTGTGGCTCTTGCCCTTCCCCAGGGGGTGCTCTTCCTGCCGCAGCACTGGACGTTCGTCCTGGCTGTGGCTCCTGCTGTCTCCCAGGGGGGCTGTCTCCTGGGGCCTCGCAGGATCTGCTTCCTGGCTGCAGCTTCTGCTGTCCCCCAGGGAGGGCATCCCCTGGGGACCCACAGGATCTTCCTCTTGCCTGTGGCTTCCGCTGTCCTCCAGGGAATACTCGCCCTGGAGGTTCTCAGAATACTCCTCCCGGCCACAGCAATTCTGGGCATACACTAGGGCCATCTCTTCCTGGGCCCCCACTGCAGCCCACAGGCCAGGTGGGTAGGTTCCCGGAGCAGAGCTCTCGGGTGTGACTGCTGCTATTGTTGTCGCTGCCGCGGCTGCCGCTCCTTCCATAACTGCCGAGGATGGTAAGGAGGTCGCGTCCGGGAATCCCACTGGGAACGGCACACGGAATGGGAATGGCTGTGGCACCGGCACTGGCACAGGGGGGTGCATGACCTGGGCCCAGGGGCTCTGGGATCCCGGTACATAAACCACAGCTGCTGGGGCTGCCATCTGGCCCTCTGACTGAGGCATGCCCTGTGCCCCCATAGCTGCCATCCTGCCCTGCTCCCCTGCACCCACGGCCCATGCTGTGGCCCCAAGCTGCTCAGGTAGAGGCCAAGGCACCATTTCATGGGCCCATGGGGCTACACGGACCGATCTCTCGAGCTGGAGCAGTTGCCCACGCAACATATCTCGCTCGCCCAATGCCTGCTGCAAGGCGGCCTGCGTGCATCGTAGCTGCACTGCCGCCTCGTTGCGCTCCTGCCACAGGCGCCTCAGCTCGGCAGAGAGGGCCCAGGAAACCGCCTCGCGTTCCTCTACCTTCTCCTGGAGCCACCAACCCAAGCGCGCCTGCTGCTCCTCCTGCCTCGAGCCCCCACACACGCTCCAGGCCAGCGCGCTCCAGGCACAGACCCTCTTGGTGTTGCGCAGCACCAGCGGGCCAGCGACGACGCCGCGCAGCAGATCCTCTGCCTCTTTCCAGGGCCGCGAGGAGGCCACGTAGAAATCGGGGCCGCCCCTGTACATGACACTGTTCATGAGTCTGATCCCCTCGCTGTGGCGGAACCCACTGGCACGGTCCCCAAGGTCCATGGCCGCTGCGGCCTAGTCAACCAACCGCCTCACGGGAGTTGCCGCCCGCCGCCGCCGCCGCTGCCGCCGCCGCCGCCGGTAAAGCCCCTCACGTCCCGGCTCAGTCCTCCTTCAGTTCTAGCCCAGTCCTGGCCTCCTCCTCGGCCTCTTTCCTCTGTCACGGTCCGGCTTTCCTCACAGAAAGTAAAGCAGAACCCCTCACAGCGCCAACCCCAAAATGGCAGACGCAGGCGTCACACCTCACAGGCGAGCTCTGACTGGCCCCGCAAAGCCTGCTGGGAGCAACCTCGCTGCCAGAGCCCCTCCTACCGGGTGAGCAAGGCCTGCTGGGAGCAACCTCGCTGCCAGAGCCCCTCCTACCGGGTGAGCAAGGCCTGCTGGGAGAAACCTCGCTGCCAGAGCCCCTCCTACCGGGTGAGCAAAGCCTGCTGGGAGCAACCTCGCTGCCAGAGCCCCTCCTACTGGGTGAGCAAGGCCTGCTGGGAGCAACCTCGCTGCCAGAGCCCCCCCTACCGGGTGAGCTGGCCGGAAGCTGCACCGGGTGCTGCAGTGAACCCAGACGTGGCAGAGGCCGGAAGCTGCACCGGGTGCCGCAGTGAACCCAGACGTGGCAGAGGGGAGGAGGGAGTTGGAGCAGGCAGCGGGGTGCAGGTGCACAGTGGCAGCTGGCATAGCGGATCCCTTGGAGATGCTGATAGTTGCCAATCCCACACCTAGGGCCTGCAACCACACACACATACACACTCCTGTTCTAAAAGGAAGGGTGAGTCAATGGAGGTCAGAGAACTTCTGGGGGAGGGAGGGAGTTGAGGTGGAGGAGACTGGGGCTGCAAGACCCCTAGTTTAGGGAGGTAAATAGGGTGCAAACTTGGCGTCTATCAAAACCCAGAAAAGGGGAGGGACAATGTTGGGAGAGACTTGAGAGAGAAGGCTGTGCTTGCACTACTGTAACAGGGAAGAACAAAATCTGACTCCACGTTGGATTCGTTTCTTTTACTTTGACCTTTGCTTTCCATTGTTTTTGTTCTGTCTCTAGCTATAGGCATACATAATGGCCTGCCTCAGGGAAACCTGCCCCTCTGCCTGAATGTTAAGCTAAAGTGCCTTTTATTTACAATAGCCAGGACATGGAAGCAACCTAAATGTCCATCAACAAAGGGATAGATAAAGAAGATATAGTACATATATACAATAGAATATTACTCAGCCATAAAAAGGAATGAAATTGGGTCATTTGTAGACACGTGGATGTACCTAGGGAGTGTCATACAGAGTGAAGTAAGTCAGAAAGAGAAAAACAAATATCATATATTAATGCATATATGTGGAATCTAGAAAAATAGTATAGATGATCTTATTTGCAAAGCAGAAATAGAGACACAGAGGTAGAGAATAAATGTATGGATACCAAGGGGGAAAGGGGTAGTGGGAGGAATTGGGAGATGGGGACTGACACATATACACTATCGATACTATGTATAAAATAGACAACTGATGGGAACATACTTTGTAGCCCAGGAAACTCTACTTAATGCACTGTAGTATCCCAAATGGGAGGGAAATCCAAAAGGGAGGGGATATATGTATATGTATGGCTGATTCATTTTGCTGTGCAGTAGAAGCTAACGCAACATTGTAAAGCAACTATACTCCAATAAAAATTAATTAATAAAAAAAACAAAGTGCCTTTGTTCAGCTCACAGGGAAACACCCTGACCCTGCCCACCTGTGAATGGCTGCAGAAAAGAAGAAATTAACACATCCCCTCCCTGAAGCTGATCAAAACTAGGAGATATGTTGCAAGACTTAGGCCTTTTTACTTTAATTCCTCACCTCCTCCCCCTCTCTGTTCTATAAAAGAAACTAGCATCCAGACCCAGATAAGATGGTACTCTAGGACACTAGTCTGGCATCTTCTCAGATGCCTGGCTTTCCTAATAAAGTCGCTATTCCTTGCCTCAACACCTCATCTCCCGATTTATTGGCCTGTTGTACAGCAAGCAGAGCGAGCTTGGACTCGGTAACAAATTTGGCTTAGCCATCCAGGAGCCTTGCTGCTTGTGGCTAGCCGGCCCGGGTCAGGGAATTTGGGGGCAAGGCCCTAGCAGCTGCTGGGACCATTTGTCCTGAGGATATTCCCTTCAAAATTCCCTGAAGCGGCACCGGCTACCCCAGCACTTGGCAGTTGGAGCAAGGAATTGATGAACTTCTGTGAGTTGACGGACTCGACCTTTGCTGGGTAAGTTGCTCTGGTGTGTACAACCAGGAACAAATTCCCCCCTCAATTTGTTTTGCGTTTGGTTGGGGTACCCTACTGGACAGGGGAATTGTTGGACTCTACCTGATATGGGAACCGGTTCATTTGCTTTTGTTTTGTGTGCATCAATGTTGGAATTTGTTTGTGCTCTTTGTGTTGGAATTTGCTTGTATCTTTTGTGTTGGAATTTGTTTGCATCTTTTGTGTTTTGGTGTTATCAAACTTATAAAAATGGGAAATACTCCATCTATCCCAAAGGAGAGCCCTTTGGGGCATATATTAAATAAATGGGCAAAACATAGCCATGAGCCTATGACTAAGAAAGAGGTGATATATTATTGTAATAGGGTGTGGACCCAATATATGTTAATATCAGAGGAGCGATGGCCCCTGAATGGCTCACTCAATTATTATACGATCTCACAATTAGAAGTGTTTTGCAAAAGAGCAGGGAAAAGAGATGAGATTTCGTATGTAGAAGCATTTATGCTATTGCATCAGGAGGAAAAGGAGTCAGAGGGCTGCCACCTTATGGTGCAGCGGTCTGAAAGAAAACCCAAGGAGGGACCTAGACAAAAAAGCTTAAACAAAATTTAGGAGATAAAACAAAAACCAAATGAGGATCCATCAGAGTCTCTAGAAAGGATTTAGCAAGTTTATAGGCACTACACGGATGCAGACCCTGAGGCCCCTGAGAACGTAAGGATGGTAAATATGACCTTCATCGTGCAAAGCGCCCCAGATATAAAAAGAAAGTTACAGAAGTTAGATGGTGTATTTCGAATGAACCCTTCTCAATTAGTAGATGTTGCTTTTAAAGTATTCAACAACAGGGAACAACAGCAGAAGCAAGAAGATGCAAAATGGAGGGCAGCTTTTCTGGCAGCAGCATTGAATTCCTGGAAGGCGAGTAACCTAAAGGAAGGTAAGCCACCATTGGGGAAGGAACAATGTGCTTACTGCAAAGAGGAAGGGCATTGGAAAAAAGATTGCCCTAGACTAAAGAATAAGAAGGTGAATAACAGAAGGAAGACGGGAGCCTCTCATATGGTAGAAAGAGAGGAAAACTCTGATAATGAATGAAGAGGCCCGAGGACTCCCTTGGACTTGAGGCGTCTGATTCTAATTTCCCCACAGCAGCCCCGGGTAACTCTGACAGTGGGGAACAAGTTGATTGACCTTTTTTTTTTTTTTACTTTTGCTGTGTGGGATGCATTTTGATATACTTTTTTTTTAACATCTTTATTGGAGTATAATTGCTTTACAATGGTGTGTTAGTTTCTGCTTTATAACGAAGTGAATCAGCTATACATATATCCCCATATCTCCTCCCTCTTGTGTCTCCCTCCCACCCTCCCTGTCCCACCCCTCTAGGTGGTCACAAAGCACCGAGCTGATCTCCCTGTGCTATGCGGCTGCTTCCCACTAGCTATCTATTTTACATTTGGTAGTGTATGTATGTCCATGCCACACTCTCACTTTGTCCCAGCTTATCCTTCCCCCTCCCTGTGTCCTCAAGTCCATTCTCTATCAGGTCTGCGTCTTTATTCCCGTCCTGCCCCTAGGTTCTTCATGACCTTTTTTTTTTTTTTTAGATTCCATATATATGTGTTAGCATATGGTATATACAATGGAATATTACTCAGCCATAAAAAGAAACGAAATTGAGTTATTTGTAGTGAGGTGGATGGACTTAGAGTCTGTCATACAGAGTGAAGTAAGTCAGAAACAGAAAAACAAATACCGTATGTTTGACTTTCTAATAGATACGGGTGCCACATATTCTGTGGTAAATACCAAGGTGGCACAGAAAACATATCAGTTTATCCCGGTCACGGGAGTTTCTGGAGAAGTACAAAACCGTTTGTTCTTACAACTTCTAGAATGCTAACTAGGGGACCTAACCCTGAAACATCCAGAGTGTCCAATCCCCCTTTTGGGACGAGATCTCCTTTGTAAAAGGGATTCTGGGACACCTAATCTAAAACAATATCCTCTGAGACAAGAGGCCCAAAAGAGAATTCAGCCAATTCTGGGAAAGTTTTTGAAAACAGGACTGACTAAACCTTGCAGGTCCCCATATAACACCCCTATCCCCCCAGTCAAAAAGCCAAACTCAGCAGAGTATCACTTTGTCCAAGATTTGAGGGCTATTAATGAAGTAGTCCAAGACTTACACCCTGTGGTGCCTAATCCATACACTCTGCTCACAACTATTCCAGGAGAATACAGCTGGTTTTCAGTCCTGGACTTGAAAGATGTTTTTTCTGCATTCCTATTGCAAAAGAATCACAGCAGCTGTTTACTTTTAAATGGCAGGACCCAGAAACACAGGTAGTCTAACAGTTATGTTGGACAGTCCTGCCTCAAGGATTTAAGAAACCTTCCAAACTGTATGTACATGAGAGACAAGGCATTAGCCTTGGGGTGTTAATTCAAACCCTGGGGAATATCCCTGACCCACTGCCTACTTCTCAAAACACTAGAACAGACTGTTAAGGGATAGCCCCCTTGCCTTGGAGCTGTAGCAGCTACCTGTGACGTACTTCAGGAAGCTGAGAAGTTTACCCTGGGCAACCCACCATTGTGTATGTTCCTCACTGTGTCCTTTCTTTGCTGGAACAGAAAGGGGGCCTGTTTATATTATATGTCTGTGTACACATTATACATAAGAGATATCTCTATCTCTGAAAAATATTATCAAAATTGAATTTATAAAGAGCTCTATTCAATTTAAAAGTAAGCGCTTACAAATTAAAGAAACCGGCCAAAATGACCTTCAGGTTCATGTGAACTGGGAAGTATTCAATATTAAGTTGACACCTGGTATTAAAGGTTGTTTGTTGATCTAATTAATATAGACTTGTCTTTAGAGTCATCAACATTAAGTATAATACTTTCACTGCACCTAGGTTTAATAGAAGTTAAATGAAATCTTGTTATATCTGTTGCAAATTTGTCAGCAAGAAAAATAACTTGGTATGATAAAATTTTTATGAGTGAATTAAATGCAAACGAGATAAAGAGCTTTTAGGTAAACACTATAGAAATAATTACGTTCTGAAAATTATCTAAAACAGTCTTTCCAGATTTTGGTAACGATTACTTGCCTCTTGGTTTTCACTAGAAATTATGGTTTTTAAGAGTTGGGGATTCTAATTTAAATATGTAATTAAAGCTACTAAAAATAACAAAACATTTCACTATACAGTAGGCAAGTGGGATACATGTTTTGAGTAAAAAGGAGTTTTATGCATGGTCTGAAATTAGATTAAACTTAATTGGGTAAATGAATTTTGCTATTAAAAGTAGGCTGGTGTAGGACTTGACTTGGTTCCTCTCTGCTAAGAGAACAAGTTTACTTAGAATGCTGCTTTTGATAACAGATTGTGTGAACTATCTTGCCTTTAACTGATCTGTATTTGTTCTTAAATATTCTATCTGACCAAATGTTTTTCAAAAAACTTTTTGATATTTTTGACAAACTTCCTATCAAATTCTAATTAAAGTTCTTTTGACTTCAGCTAGCTTTGGGATGCTTCAGAGGGCCCCTGAGAGCCTTCCCTATGGCGTACGTTTTGCCTGTGGCGAGGTGTTGGCTGGGATTTTCTCTTTTGAACTAGCCTTGATCATTCATTCAGCTTCATCTCCAATGGGGCATTGGCTGGGGTTCTCCCATTTTGGACTGATGGGGCATTAGTTGGGAATCTTCCTATTTTGGGGCTAGGGAACTGTGACGCTGAGGCACCTCAGAAAAAAAATGTATGTATATATGTGTATATATATATATATTAAACTGACTAGAATTGGTTGATATGCTAAATTACATGGAAAGCATTGTCAAATGAGTGATAAGCCTCCTCAGAGTATATGGTATGAATAAATGTTATTAATATAGACATTCTAGAAATTATATAAAGTTTCTGAAATTTGTATGTGTCCTGGTATAATGTTATAATTTTAGTCATTATCTTAAAATGTTGTATGTCACAACAACTTGGATAAGCTTCATTGCCAAGAAGAATTGTAATCAGATCTTTACCTTGCCTTTTTAAGACCTTTATCATTCATAGGCAGCTAAGGTGATGCTTTGCAAAACTGCCACATCTCCAAGAAGACTCATGAAAAAGAACTTTTTAAAACAATATAAGTTTCTGATAGCCTTTAGATAATACCACTGGGTAACAAATGACAAAACTAATGGAAAACCTGATTACTTCACCCAGATCAACAGGAATTAATTACATGGGACTGAATGAACTAATGAATATGACATAACTTTATGACTTTGGGAAATGTATTGATGCTAGCCTTAATCTTTGTTTTCCAGAAAAACCTTTTCTCTTATGCTATGACCTACAACAAGTTGATAAAGTATACCCTTGTAAACAAAGATGAAACATTTATCTTTTTCTCTCTACATGATCCTGCCAGAATTTGGCTTCTCCAGCCAGCTCTACTGTGGATTTGACGGTTTATTGTAACTGGATTATAACCAGTTATACTAAGCATTGTTTTAATTTGTTCTTTGTTTCCAAATTGTTTATACTTTGTGTCTCCCTGCTAAACTAGGACTTTGTCAATATTACTAGCTGCATTACTTATATCCTATTTTATGACTGTTGTCTCTTACAGTACCCAGTATGTAACCAGGCCTCCAACAAAATTGATGATGGCTAAACATCTTGAGGAAATAGATCACATTTATGACTCTTAGAGAATAATTGTAATAGTGTGATTCTAGGTATGGGAATAAGCAATAAGGGAAAACATTTCCTGGATCATAATAGACTAATAAGACAGAGGATCCAGAGAATCTTTAATAATCAACAGGGCCTTATCTGGAAATTAGCACCTGGAGTGGCATATCAACAAGAATTTTCACCTGATCTGGGATGAGCCTCCCAGCACCATGGGACAAAATTTGATCATGAAATGTCTCCCAAATATTGGTCGAATTCCTAACCAAGAGGGGGATCTGAGAAATGGAATATTTCCTGCCACAGTCTTCAGTGATTGAAGCCAGCACCGATGGTGAGCTGGTGAGCCCTGAGGGAAATCAGGAAGGAAAGAATGCCTGCCATCTAGCAGCCATCAGACTGCAGCCACTCCCTATGGTGAGCCCTGAGGAAACTCAGGATGTGAAAACACAGGATACTGGCCCCAGATAGGTGAGGTGCATATCAAAGGAATAATTTCAGTGAGCCCAGACTCTTGTGTCTTCCCATACATAGAAAAGCACTAAATTCCTTAACTTGAGATTGCAATTTCCTTACTGCTGGAGAAGGGTGGGTCAATCTACTTGTTTAATCCTGTTCTACTGAACAACACAGCATCAGGTTCAAATAATTGAGAGTTGTACTATTTAGTAAAAATTCTGAGAATTATTCCCTGCCCAAGGCTGATCAATTCCATTCCACCATCACCCTTCGTCACCCCTACACAGCAGGAAGCAGTTAGAGCTGTCATCGCCCTTTATCCCACAAGATTGTGGAATGGACATTGACAGTGGGGAATTGTAACAGGGAAGAACAAAATCTGACTCCATGTTGGATCTGTTTCTTTTACTTTGACCTTTGCTTTCCATTGCTTTTGTTCTATCTATAGCTATAGGCATACATCAAACTAATAAAATTAGAAATGAAAAAGAAGTAACAACTGACACTGCAGAAACAAAGGATCATGAGAGATTACTACAAGCAACAATATGCCAAAAAAATGGACAACCTGGAAGAAATGGACAAATTCTTAGAAAAGCACAACCTTCCAAGACTGAACCAGGAAGAAATAGAAAATATAAACAGACCAATCACAAGCACTGAAATTGAGACTATGATTTAAAATCTTCCAACAAACAAAAGCCCAGAATCAGATGGCTTCACAGGCTAATTCTACTGAACATTTAGAGAAGAGCTAACACCTATCCTTTTCAAAATCTGCAAATCTGTAGCACAGTAGGCAGCAGGTCAGTCTCATAAAGGCTACCCAAGTGGATTCAACATTCAAAAGAAGAGCAGAATTTTCTTTAAAGACAATTTGAGTCAGCTACAATAATCATGCATGGGCTTATTGGGCTTCTGGGTACAAGCCTGAATTTTATTCCCATCAACTGGCTTTGACAAAACCCTAGGAATTGCCAACTGTAGTTGCCTGGTGATTCCCCAAGCCCGATGGTATAACAAAACAGCAGGGATTACTTTATCTCCAGGGTGTAACTCTAAAGACTTCCAAGGATTATTCCAATTAGCAGTTTTTATCCAGTGTTGGGTCTGGCCTTCATCAACAGGCATATGAGCTAGCTGATAAGTCAGAGAAACCAGGATGACAAGTTTGAATGACTATATTAAATTCCTCAGGAAATCTGTGGGGATCCCCAGTTGTTTGGGGGAAATCTTTGACTATGGCTTATAGTTCAGCTTTAATCCAAGGAACATAAGAAAATAAGGGTTTAGCATTTAGATCCTCAGAGAGTCTGATTTTAAGAGGTTCAGGGGAAAAAGAAGCAGGGGGAGGTTGGGAGAAAAGGGAAAGTTCAGTGGGGGGATTCGAATGAGGAAGCAGAGGGTGTAGAGGAGGTAGAATGGTGCAGAAGGGAAAGAGGAAGATGGGAATAGAGACAAAGAGGAAAGGGAAGGGGGAAAAGTCCTCAGAATCTTTTTTGTTTTCTTCCAATTATTTGTTCTCCTCAGTTTATTTAGAAATGGTATCTTATAAAGAGGGAATTTTAGAGGCTTGAATGTGTTTGAAAGCTTCCAGGTACCAATTAAAACAGCATCCCATTCAGTCTATTTAATTTTAGAGGCATAGTGCTCTAACTTAGTTCTGAGAAAAACAAGTTTGGAGAGGTCTAAAGTTCCCCATAACGGCCATTGGAGTTTTAAATTATTTTTGGTTAAGTTTATCCATTCAGTTAAAAATGTGCATGAGGAGGAACCATAATTTTTAACATAAAACCAGCCAGGGTCCCAGAAGGAGGACCCTCCCAAGAGAATTTAGAGGCTTGGGATCACATACTTTAAAACCAGAGGTTAAGAACTTCCCTGGTGGTGCAGTGGTTAAGAATCCGCCTGCCAATGCAGGGGACACGGGTTCGAGCCCTGGTCCAGGAAGATCCCATATGCCGTGGAGCAACTAAGCCTATGCACCACAACTACTGAGCCTGCACTCTAGAGCTCATGAGCCACAACTACTGAGGCTGTGTGCCACAACTACTGAAGCCTGCGTGCCTAGAGCCTGTGCTCCACAATAAGAGAAGCCACCACAATGAGAAGCCCACACACCACAGCAAAGAGTAGCCCTCTCTCACCACAACTAGAGAAAGCCCACGCACAGCAACAAAGACCCAATGCAGCCATAAATAAATAAATAAATAAATAAAAATAAAATAAAACCAGAGGTTAAGAAATGAGTACTTACCAAAAGGCAATACCTTCACACACACACACACACACACAAAAACAGATCCCAAATAAAGTCAGAGAGCTCAATCAAAAAGAAGGAGCTCAAATCTGAGAGACTTGCCAGATCAGAAGGAAGAAGACAACTCATAGAAGTGAAGAGCACAAGGGGCTCAAGTGGGTACTGCACACAGTTCCAGGGGTCATTAGTTCCTCAAGGGTTCAGCTCCTTCTATCCCACTTCTGACACCAAGTAATATCAACCTTTAAAAGAAAAAGATAAGTGGTTGAACCGGTGAAATCAAGTTTATTCAAGAATGGCAGAGGAATTGCAATTCAGGACATGCAAGCTATGGCAAACCATAGCCAAGTCCAGAGAATATAGGAGAGGAGCACTCTTTTATAGAGGAAAGGAAGAATTTGGGAGGGGCTGTTTTGAGACAAGGTTCGTTGGAGGAGAGCGAGAGTTCTGGGTTGTGGCAGCTTCTCATTGGCTTAGTTGTGGTGGTTGCTCATTAGCTGGGTTGTTGCTAAGCAAGGAGAAAATCTTTCGTCTTCCTGCTGGGGTATGTAAAGCAAGCTTCTTACTGCTGGGGTATGTAAAATAGACTGTGACAAGTGCTGCGTGTGAGAGCTCTCCCTTCAGGGCTTCCCAATTCCATTTTGAATGGGGGTTTTCCTTTATTCATTTTCACACCAGAAATAGGGAATTTAGGGCCAAGAAGGCTGTATAACAAATATTGTTACTTCACTAATTTACTACCCCAAACCCAAACATTTTTCTCTTGTCAAATCTTTGCAAATGCATTGTTTCTCTGTCTAAAAGTATAAAAGCTGCCTGCTTTGGCCACTTATTCATCTCATATTTTTATGGTGCTCTCATACTTAAATTTGTTTTTCTCCTATTAATCTTATGACAATTTAATTATTGGACCAGGCAAAGAACCTATAAGGAAGAAGGGAATAGTTTTCTGCCCCTACACAGGCTCAGCTGTGTACCCTGTACATGAGTGAAGGGAGAGCCTGGCAACTACGGGAGATTATAAGTCTAAACGTGTTGGTGAGGGGCACTAGAATCGTGGCCGAGTGGATAAGGAGGAATGGGAAGCCAGACCAAGATGTTCTGGGAAAATAGGGAGTTCTCAAGAATAGGAAGCCACACTGAGGATAAGTGACCTGATTCAGTGAAGAGGTGGGAAGGACAGTTCAGATTTTAGCATTCCAAGCCGGAGTACTCTAATGGATGATGAGACAATGTTTGTGAGTAAGTATGGGAGAAGTGAATCATAGTGAAGATGTTGAATCTCAAATATTTCTGGGGGCTTCAAGAGTACACCACAAGCCATATAAAGGGGATTTCCATTCTGGATTGTGTGGAAGGGAGTTCTCTTTGCTCAGCTTCTTCTCTTATACTTCTTAGTTGCCATCCTCTCCTCAAGCCTCCTACATATTTCCCGCCTCACTTGCTCTTGCAGAAGAATTTTCTCTCCTCAATTTTAAAGCTACATCCTTCACCTGTGATTTGTATCTCAGCCTCTTCCATCTTCTCAGGGAGTTAAATCCAGTCAGAATCTCTCCACTGTCTTCTATATTTCAGCCTTTTCCTCTCTACTAGCTTTTCCCCATCATGGTATGAGCATGTTCAAGCTTCTTCCATCCTGTAAAATGTTCTTATATACATTCCTGTACCTTAATTTACACTCATAAAACTATAGAAAATATTCTAAGGGTAACACCAGTGACCTTCTCCCCTCTATTAGTTCAAGTTTCTTCTAACTTGACTTTTCTGTAGCCTTTAACTCTACTGATCACTCCATTTTTGGAATTCAATCTTCCCTTTTCTTTGGTGACACCAAATTCTATTGATTTTTCTCCTGTCTTTCTGGCTGTTCCTTCTTAGTTTCCTTTTGCTGTCTGCTATGCTTCCATTCAGCCCTTAAATACTGGTGTCTCCCTGAGTTTTGTCCTTTGACGCCTTAATTTTTTTAGGTACTCTTCCTTATTCCAGACACTTTTTCTATGTGATCGTATCTATTCTCTTGTTCTTAACTACCATAATTAATTGCCAAAGACTCCAAAACTTTACATCCAGTCCTGCTCTGTGTCCCACACTTGAGATTTACCTAATCAACTAACTAGAAACCTTTACTTGGATCTTCCATAGGCACCTTATTTTCCACAAATCCTAAAATCAACACTACGTTGGACAAATGGCTTGCCAAATTTCTTACCATTTTTGAGGATCCACTTACTCAAAGAGTTGTTGCAAGCATAAAATAAGAACATATATATATATATATATATATATATATATATATATATATAGTAATTTTCACTTTCATCATATCATCCTTATTATTATTAAAGAAATCTTCATGCAGAAGGTAGGGCTTTATCTGGGATTTGAACAATAGGTAGAGTTTAGATGAGAACAGTGAGGGAGAAAATGAAATTGACAAAATATGTTTCTTTGTTATTTACCAATCAACTGCTTAGCCAAGATTTGTACCGGGTCACCCAGTTCTTCCATATCAAGTTGAATTATATTGCTCAATTCATACAACAACTGTCTCTTGTGCTCTTGTTCCACTATGTTTTTAGAAGCTGACATCTGGTCCCCCACCTACCTGCCTTCTACATTTCAGCTATTTCCATGGATGCCCTTTGCTAGAGGTACACATGTGATACCACCAAGGAGGCACCATGTGAGTACTGATATTTGTGATATTTCCAGGATCTGTGTTGCTTTCTGGGTGCTGAGGCATCATCTGTCTCTGATCAGAAACAAAACGTATCCTGTATATGAAAGTAGAAAGATAGAGTTGTTAGAGAGTACATATAAGACTATAATTGGAATATAGAGAAAAAAAAGAAAACATATTAAGAGGATATAATTATGAGGGTAAATGATTTTATATATAATAATAATCATATCTTCTTAGGTCAGTAATAGAAAAATGAAAATAAAATGGAAAAATCTGGTATGACCCCAAAATATTAAAAAGCTACATTCAATGTGTTTATATATGTCTCTATGTAGATAACCAGATAACAGCTTTCCCTGAAAATAAAAACATTTTCATGCTTGGACCTGTTCAACTTACCAAGTATAGAATAAATATTATAAATAACTGCACTGTTTTGCTAGCTATATAAAAAAGCATTCAGGTGTAACAGGAGCAATTATCAATATTACCAGATCTAATTTCCAAATTGGCACTAATCATTGTTGCATATTATGTGAAGGTAGAAGTGATTCCATTTAAACTAAAACTAAAGTTGTTCACTGATGATCCTTTCAATAGTCTCTTGCATATTTATATTATAAACAATAATATGGTGTTAAAAAGTTTCTCTTCTGGGCTTTTTATATAGTAATAAATAATAGATAACTTTTTAGTACTTACTATGTGCTAGATGCTGTGCATAGTTTGTGAGCTTTATTTCATGCAATCATCACCACAACCATGTGAGTTAAGTAACAGTATTACCTTCATTTTTTAAATAAGGAAACTGGGGCTTAAGAAAGCTAAATAATTTTTACAAGGACCCACCACTAGTATGTAGTGAAGCCAGAACTAATACCGTGATTGGTCTGAGTGCAAAACCCATGCTCCTAACATTACACTCTACTGCCTTCAATGACACTTTTCCCCAGAATGCTGAGACCCAAACTAATAAAGTCAACACATGATAGATATGATTATACATGTGCAAAAGTCATACTAAAAGAGAAAATGTCTTTCAATCAAAAAACAAAAACAACTCTTGACTATAACCTATTAGGTAGCCTAAACATATTTTAAAAATGAGTCGAATGAAGAGAAATAAACAATTTGAAACATAGGAAAGCAGGAATCAGAGGGTACAAATTGAAATTGGCATTAAAACCTGTACAGTGTAGAGGGTGTTCTAACCAATGGATGGTAACATTCTGGTCCTCTGGTCAGATCTGTCTCTATAGTGGAGACAGAGGCATCAGACCAGAGCATTCCATGACAAAACTCTATGAAAATCTTCCAACCTATTCCAGTTGTTCTCATTACATGTTCATCTATTGTTTCCTGATAATATTTGGACTTCCAGTTTAAGTTACAAATACGGAGGGAACTCCCTCATCATCAACCTAAGTGTTGCAGTCTGCTTGACAGTTAGGCTTATAATTGTAAACAAATAAAGCAGCACTCTGATTTTAAACGTTGATCCTTTTTGAATTAAACTAATGTAATCTAGTCTCATATAAATTGGTAATATTTGGGAACCTGATCAAATTGAGCATCTGATCTACGGAGCTGAGAAGCATATCCTGGATAGGGTATCCCCACAAAGATATATCCATCCCAGGTAACAACTCTATGTCATGATTCATGCAGCCACAGGTTCACCTACTTGACCTAAACTAATCAAGATAATCATTATAATTTTAGGGAGAATCAGATACATAGTGCCATTTGTAATGTTTCTCATTGTCTGAAAGCCCTACAAATAATTGAAATTACAAATAATAGCATTTGTAAAAAATAAAAAATGTTTGGTTACATGTTATAATAACTGCCAGTATTCCACTAAAGCAACACCCCCCTCTGATGTTCTACTTCAAGAATTGACCTTCTATAACTAATGAGTATTAGCAATTAATTTTAGATGGCTGTAATAGAATACCATTGCTTTTGATCCACCAATTTAGGTCATCATTGTTCATATTTCTAGTGGCAAGCTTAGTGTGTTTTACTTCCCAGGAGAGTTATTTCCTACTCTACCCCTGTGCTTCTGTTGTTTTCCTCTCAATAGTCTTTGTCAGAAAGCTAAAAATATTGCATTACCCTTCTGAGATTGCATTCTAAATTGACAGGAAAATTAGGATGCAGTCATGTGTTCCCATCCCTGCGCTTATAGTATGTCAATAGGGTAAATAAACCCATGAGTTATCACCCATTTGGTATTAATCCAGACAACATTACAAATGGTCCTATGGGTGAGTGTTATGATAAAAACATAAGAAATGCCTTTTATGTCTATGCATGTCAATTTAATGAAGCTACTGCAAACAACCTTTCTTTTATTAATAAATACCATGGATCTGCAACTCACAAAATTATCTTAAAAATGTAAGAGTTTTTTTCAATCTGTATCATGTCTTGGAAGCTAGAAATTCCAGTGCTCTTCTACCTGGTCTATGTACAAGAAATGAAGGGAACATCCTTCTATTAATCCTAAGTATTGCCCTCTTAGCTTCCTACTCAATCCTCAATTTCCTGGATTCTAGATTCTATACTCACTATCGTAACTGATCTTGCAAAGCTTTTAATTATAAGCTCCAAGGGAGATTTTTTAACCCTTACTTTTCTGGACCTCTCTACTGTATTTGGTAATGATAATCACTCTCTTTTCCTGAAATTCTTCATTCTTGACCCCCAGGCCCCCAAATTCCTCCAGTTAATTTAGTATATCTTCAACCATTTTTTTTTGTTTGCATTTGCTCAGTAAATATTGATGTTTCCCAGAGTCTGTATCATTCCTCTTATCTTCTCACTTTGCACCTTTCCCCAGATGATCCAATTCATGCACAAGTTCTTAAATATTACCTATATAGTCATAACTCCTACATCTATATCTCTAACCTATATCACTCCTTCAGGCTTAAGACTTGTACTAAATTGCATGTTAAATGTCTTACAGAACTTAATACCACAACTGAGCTCATCTCTAAATCTCGTGTCACATCCTCTCCTCCCTCTGTAATTATTTGGTATCTATTGTCATCATCTATTCAATCACCAAAACTAGAAATTTTAAAGTCATCTAGACTCCTCCCTCTCCTTCCCTCCTCCTATATCCAATTGGTGGCTATATCCTCCTTAATATTCCCTGGGTCTGTCATCACTTTAACATCCATACCACCATTATCCAAGGCAATTGTCATCATTTGCCTAGACTAGTACAACAGCTTCCTAACTGTTCTCCCAACCTCTTATATATTCCCTTTCAAATTTATCTTCCAAAAAGCTTCCAGGATGATATATTTTTAAATTTATATATATATATGCTATGCATAAAAATAAATGAATGCCCATATTTCCTACACAGTAATGCCCAAACTCCTTAATATGTTTTTTAAGCTCTTCATGATTATCCCTATTGGCCTTGCCAATCTCATTTTTCATCCATTCCCCTATCAAATGCTACATTCAAGCAATGTTGAACTGCTTGTAGTCCCTTACACATGCCTTCCTGTTTCTCTTTTTTGTTTGTTTGCCAAGCCATGTGACAGGCGGGATCTTAGTTCCCCAACCAGGGACCAAACCTGTGCCCCCTGCAGTGGAAGCACGTAGTCCTAACCACTGGACCTCCAGGGAATTCCCCCTTCCTGTTTCTCTTGTATTTCCTTTGTTTCTGCTGTCTTCTCTGCCTAGCTCCAAATACTCTTCACCTTGTTATCTTCTAATCATATTTTAATATTCAAAATAAGTATCACCTTATCCAGAGAGCATTTCCTAAAATTCCCACATCAGGCTTTTATGGACTATCCTATGAACTATTTTATTTTATTCATCTTCGTGTCTCCAGCATCTAGCACAGTACCTGTTACACAATGCATGACTATTGAAAGAAGGAATTCCGAAGGGCAACCCTACTTATTAAATATGGACATACAATGAACAGTCCTAAACTCATTCTTTCCCTTACAATGTCTAACCTTCAGCTTCCGTCTTATCAGATTAAAGAAGCTTACTCTTCATAGTCTACTCTTGAAGATTTGCTCCTCAATCATCCTGATTACTTGTTACTTATATTTAGAACTTCTCCAGTTCAAACACACCTTCAAGATATGGGGATAAATTTTTAATTTTTTAAACAAAGTAGAATGCTGTATTTTTTATGTTTGATATCCACTGTGATTATGCTTTTTATTTTCTTGAACTTTTGACCACAGTAGCATGCTAAATTGAGGTCTTCAGGATATTCATGCATTCAACAAATATTTAACAAGTGTCTATTTTTTTTTTGCTAGGAGCTGATGATTCAGCACAACAGATAATAACAACTAAAACCAGGGTACCTACTCTCATGGAGCTTTCATCTTGATTTGGGGATGGGAGAGGTCGACATAGACAACAAACAAATAAGGAATAATAAAATATGAATGGCAAGTGCTATAAAGAAAATAAAACAGGTGGATATGATAAAGTGTCCTTGGGTGCCTGGAGAGGCTATATTAGACATACTCACAGCTCCATTCTATAGATGGAACTGATAAACTAGGAATCCATTAGCCTATGAGTATAATTTGGATTATTACCCTCATGCTGCATACCATATGAACTTTCACTCGCCACTTTCCTGCCCACTCACCTTTAAAAGTCATACCTCCTTTCTTTAATCACATCTTGTAATTCATTTTAGTCAGGGAAGTGTTAAAAGTGGTCCCTCAAAGTCCCTGGTTGAATTCATGTCTTTGCATTACAGAACGTTAGAGTGATCTCACAGAGGATGCATTTTCCTTGTTTTACAACCTCCAACTTAGCATTTCACTAACCTAAAAGACTGTGATATTAACTGCCAACTTGGCAAATGTATTATGGATTCGCTCTTCCACATAGTTTTATTCAACAAACATTTAGAAAACATTATGTTATAAATATATGAAAAATAAGATTAATCTTAGTATTTATACCTGTGAGACATCCCAGTTCCCACTTTATCTAGAGAAGTACATGCCTAGCATCAGTGTGTCTTTGTAGCTCTTTTCTCCTCATGAGCTCAGTAACTCCCTTTAAAGTAATAAAACTCTCGTTTCTTTGTGAAAAATACCCCAAAATATCCAACTGCTGGTGTTTGTGATAGAAATGAAGAAAAAGAGAAAATGAGAAGCTCTAAGGTAGTGATGGTTCTGAGCCATCAAAATAGAACTTCTATGTGTGAAATTACAATGATTATAGTGGTATTTGCAATATTGAGAATTTCCAAAAGTCTCTGGATATGTCCTTTGTGAACACTGAGAGTCTATAGAAGCATTTTCTAAAATTGCCTTACCATAAGAATCACCTGGGTCACATTATATCAGGCCACTCCTCCTGATTACCATTCAGGAAGTGAGCTGAGGGCAGGGAATCTGTATTTTTAACAATTGTACCGGGTGAATATAATGACCTGACAGGACTGGGAAACACTGATCTATATTACTTTCCTCATAGGATAAAGATTGCATGAAAATAGATTGGAAATTTTTTCACAAATAATAGGTACTTGATAAATGTTTTTATCCCTTTCTCTTTCTTACTTGTTTTTATGTCCCTTTTATGAAATTGTGATATTCAAGGAGGTTTGTATATCTCACTTCTAGAGCTCTGCTTCCTATGTGAAAGGAGAACCAAATTCTTACATTTTCTCCCAAAATTTTGCTATATAATCATTGTTATTCTATTTAAGCAATTTGTTTAGGCCATTCATCATTGTTATTTTACTTTCATCATGTTTTCCATTTGAGTGGCCTTCAAATCTCAATATTTTTCTTAGACTTGGAAAAATGATAATTTTATCCAATTTGTTACTCCTTGGGAAGAATAGATTGGTATTACTATAACACTATTTTAATCAGGGCAATCATAGAACTAATTAGGGGCAGAAGTAAACTGGAAAAAATTTCTCAATTATCAGTCCAGTACTCTTATCACCACACTACACTGTCTCTCAGCATATATTAATGTAAACAACTATAAATGCTCATTTCAGACATGATACTACATATAGAAAATCCGAAAGATGCCACCAGAAAACTATTACAACTAACCAATGAGTTTGGTAAGCTCGCAGGATACAAAATTAATGCACAGAAATCTCTGGCATTCCTATACACCAACAGTGAAAAATCAGAAAGAGAAATTAAGGAAACAATTCCATTTACCATCGCAACAAAAAGAATAAAATATCTTGGAATAAACCTGCCTAAGGAGGCGAAAGACTTGTACTCAGAAAACTATAAAACACTGATGAGAGAAATCAAAGATGACATAAACAGATGGAGAAATATATCATGTTCTTGGACGGGAAGAATCAATATTGTAAAAATGACTATACTACCCAAAGCAATCTACAGATAGAATGCAATCCCTATCAAACTACCAATGGCATTTTTCACAGAACTAGAACAAAAAATTTCACAATTTGTATGGAAACACAAAAGACCCAGAATAGCCAAAGCAATCTTGAGACAGAAAAATGGAGCTGGAGGAATCAGGCTCCCTGACTTCAGGCTATACTACAAAGCTACAGTAATCAAGACAGTATGGTACTGGCACAAAAACAGAAATATAAATCAATGGAACAGGATAGAAAGCCCAGAGATAAACCCATGCATATATGGCCACCTTATCCTTGACAATGGAGGCAAGAATATACAATGGAGAAAAGACAGCCTCTTCGGTAAGTGGTGCTGGGAAAACTGGAGAGCTACATGTAAAAGAATGAAATTAGAACACTCCCTAACACCATACACAAAAATAAACTCAAAATGTATTAAACACCTAAATGTAAGGCCAGACGCTATAAAACTCTTAGAGGAAAACATAGGAAGAATACTCTTTGACATAAACCACAGCAAGATCTTTTTTGACCCACCTCTGAGAGTAATGGAAATAGAAACAAAAATAAACAAATGGGACTTAAACTTAAAAGCTTTTGCACAGCAAAGGAAAACATAAACAAGACAAAAAGACAACCCTCAGAATGGGAGAATATATTTGCAAATGAAACAACAGACAAAGGATTAATCTCCAAAATATACAAACAGCTCATGGAGCTCAATATCAAAAAAACAAACAATCCAATTAAAAAATGGGCAGAAGACCTAAATAGACATTTCACCAAGGAAGACATACAGACGACCAAGAGGAACATGAAAAGATGCTCAACATCACTAATCATTAGAGAAATACAAATCAAAACTACAATGAGGTAGCACCTCATGCTGGTCAGAATGGCTATTATCAAAAAATCTAGAAAAAATAAATGCTGGAAAGGATGTGGTGAAAAGGGAACCCTCCTGCACTGTTGGTGGGAATGTAAATTGATACAACCACTATGGAAAACAGTATGGAGGTTCCTTAAAAAACTGAAAATAGAACTACCATCTGACCCAGCAATCCCACTACTGGGCATATACCCTGAGAAAACCATAAGTCAAAAAGAGACATGTACCACAATGGTCACTGCAGCACTATTTACAATAGCCAGGACATGGAAGCAACCTAAATGTCCATCAACAGATGAATGGATAAAGAAGATGGGGCACATATATACAATGGAATATTACTCAGCCATAAAAAGAAACGAAAATGAGTTATTTGTAGTGAGGTGGATGGACCTAGAGCCTGTCATACAGAGTGAAGTAAGTCAGAAAGAGAAAAACAAATACCGTTTTCTAACGCATATATATGGAATCCAAAAAAAAGTGGTACTGATGAATCTAGTTGCAGGGCAGGAATAAAGATGTAGACATAGAGAATGGACTTGAGGACAAGGGGTGGGAGGGGGAAGCTGGGGCAAAGTGAGAGTAGCATCGACATATATACACTACCGAATGTAAAATAGTTAGTGGGAAGCAGCAGCGTAGCACAGGGAGATTAGTTCTGTGCTTTGCGATGACCTAGAGGGGTGGGATAAGGAGGATGGGAGGGAAGCTCAAGAGGGAGGGGAAATGGGGACTATGTATGCATATGGCTGATTCACTTTGGTGTACAACAGAAACTAACACAGTATTGTGAAGCAATTATACTCCAATAAAGATCTATTTAAAAAACCAATAAATAAATTGTTAGCTCTTATTTATTCTAGAACATCTTTATTCTGCTGAATCTAAAAACCATTTTTACTCAAACTGAATAATATTTGGAGTAAATGTTAATTTAATTCTTGAATTATCAAATTAGATTAGTGGCATTGTTTTTCATTTCTAACCTTTTCATCCTTTTGCATAGCAGAACTAGATATGTCAGGGTTAACTGTGAGGGGGAAAAAACATTCTAAAATGCATTCATTTCTGTTAACCTGAGTTTCTCAGAAACAACATCATTAGGGAAACTTCCAGTAACACATAGATTTTTAAATATGGTGCATCACCAAATATGACTCACCAGAAGTTTATGGGCTAATCGTAAGTTATCTTTGCACTTACGTTCTCGTTTATATCATTACTTTTCCACCCATATGTCCTGTTTTCCCAAACTAGATGATTAGCTCCTAGAGAGCAGAAACTACCTGGTAAACCTTTGTTTTTAACCCAGGACATAGTAAATTGTCATTAAATGCGTGTTGTTTTGTTGATCACTTTCTTAGAGTATTACAAGGCACAAAGGGACCTCCTGGGAGCATCTAACTGGTTTAAACCCATTCTTAAAACTAGGTGAATGGCTAAACCATAATTCACACAAACTGGCAGCCCTCAAGTTGAATCTAGCCTTCCTGTAATAATTGTCACAAGATTTTTAAAAGAAACAACCTCAATAATCCCACATCCATACCTCTCTGACATTTGTCATCTGCCTGTCATAAGTCAGTCACTAATGCCATTTTCCTCATGAAAATTTCTAGAGGTAAAGAATTTAAACATATATAGATCATCACCCGGATGATCCATAAAGTTTACTTAGTAACCAACTCAAAGTTTCCCACTTTTATCATTTTCTTTACTCTTTTCCACTTCACGGTAATCAGAGAGTAGACAAAAATCTTTCACATTAAAATCTTATATTGGAAGACTGTGACCAAGTCACCCCTTAGCCATCCATTCTCCAGAAGTAAGCCTAATTCACTTCCTTATCCCCGTAAATCTATTTTCTGTATCTTTCATTCTATCTCCCTGCCTCTAATCTCGCCCATTCTAATCCCTACCACCACCAGTGATTTGAGCCAAATGTAAACAGAAACACGTTAATTCCCTACCTTAAGCCCTTCCCTGGCTCCCCATTGACCCTGAGGACCCAACTTCTATCAAACTCTTCCACATAAACTCTAGTTACTTCCTTTTTTGCATTCTATTCTCCAGCAACTCTACTCTTGTGTTTTCCCACTGTTCACTTATACGCCTTTGCTCAAGACGCCCTCCTTACTTAGAATATCCTTCCCAAGCTGTCTCCACCACTTTCTTACCCATCCTTTAAGGTTCCAGGTTTCCATTGTTATTCTCATTCTCCATTGATTTCCACAGTGAGGAGTGCACACTTGAGGGAGTACACAAGATGGTGCTTTGGAGTGTGGAAAATATTAGAACTCTTATGTGTATATATTCTTATATCATCTTTTTAATATTGACATTTTGGTGGTATCTGTAATAAAAATATTTACAAAATATACACATATACAGTTAAACGAATATACACATACATGCATAGAAGCCAAACATTTTTATGAATGAAATACATCACCAATAAAATTTGGAACGTATTGCTTTGCTCTTTTCACTTTTCATGATTTCTCTAAATGATAGTGTCCACCTCTGTAGCATCAACTAACATATAAGTACAGATGACTCTATATTTTGAGCCCAAACTCCTGACCTTCACATTTAAATTTCTAACCAGCTACTGAATATCCCCACCTAGGTGTTCTGGAGTTATCTCAAAGTCTACCTAAGTATGAACCAGTTGTTTGTTCCTCTCTATTTCCCCAATCTATTTTTCCTCATATGTTTCCTTCTTTTGTTAAATACAAAGTTTTCTAAGATAGAAACCTAGAAGCCTTTTTGACTCCATTTCTTTCAAATACATTTCTTATTCCATGTTCCTACAACCATGTCTTTATTTGAAGCCCTCAAATTATTAAAACCGGACTGTTGCAAGTGTCCTAACTACTTTCCCTACCTCCAGTTTTCCTTTCAGTTCTTCCTTCAGTCTACTGTCAAAGGACTCATATATATTGCAAATGAGATTATGTCACTTTTCAGGACTTCCCTGGTGGTCCAGTGGTTAAGACTCTGCACTTCCACTGCAGGAAGCACAGGTTGGATACCTGGTCTGGGAACTAGGATCCCGCATGGCAGGTCGCCCGGCTAAAAAATAAATAAATGAAAGAGAGAGATTACCTCACTTTTCCTTCTTAAAACTGTTTGTCAGTCACCACTGACTTCAGAATACAATGCATGATCTCTTAGCATAGCCTGGCAGACATAGGAGGCCCTTAATGATGTCCAGGGTCATTTTCTGACCCTCCCACAAGATACAGACAATGACTTGCTGTTTTCCAAGTACACCATGCTCTCATTGCTCAGTGATCTTGCAGGACTCAATTCACATGGTCAATTCAATTCAATTCAAATTCAAATTCCTCCTCTAGGAATTCTTTGCTGATAACAATTTGTTCCAAGATTGGTTATGTCCATCAGTTGTTAACAAAGAAATAATTATTTAATCGTTAATTAACGATTAATCTTGTTGACCTTCTTAGGTGTTCCCAAAGGTCCAGGTGCACAGTTTTAGTGTGTGTGGAGTGTGAGTAGAGATTATTTTTGAATGAATGAATGGTCTAAAGCTATTTTCTGAAAAATCTCCAAGTTATCCATATATCATTAGAAATTCAAAGGAAAAATTTTATTTTATAAGATCTCAACTAGTTCAGAAAATGGTGGAAAGGTGATTTGTTTGCTTTTGTATAGATTCTGTGAGGTTTAGAGCTATACGGGAACAATAGCAATCTATTAGACTCACTTTCATTTTACTGGTTCAGGAAACTAAGGCTTGGCATTTACATACTTGTCTAAGGTATGTATTGTAAGTAATAAGCAGCAGAGCTGGAAATCAAAACAACCTCTTCTGTCTCTCTTTTCAGTGTGTTTTTTCCCCACAACAAGAGAGTTCTTCACCCTTTTTGGGCCATAGACCCCTTTGACAGTCTGGTGAAGCTTATGAGCCTCTTCTCAAAATAACACTTTTAAATAAATAAAATACATAGGATCACAAAGAAACTAAATATATTGAAATAAAGCTATCAAACTATTAAAAAATTGTGATATAGTAAAATACATGTTCATTAAAGCAGTAGGTAACAAGATCTATTGGCATGTTTAATAGCCATCCTAATTTTGAAGTAGTGATGAGCATGAATGATATTTTGAGATATCTACAAAAACTAAATGTGATTTCCATTGATGAAAAAGTCAGAGGTACAACTAATACAACTGTGTGGTTTTTTTTTTTTTAACCTAAATTGATAATTGAAGGAAGTGCTAAATTTCAGTAACAGAGTAGTGGAAGTAAAGAAGTAATAATTTTCCCGTAAAAATTCATGGATACCAGATATTTGAACCTACACATGTAATAAAATTGTACAGAACTAGACACACACACACACACACACATGCACTTGACTATAAAACTGAGGAAATCTGATTGTGATCAGTAGATTGTATAAATATTGATATCCTGGCCTTGATATTGTACTATAGTTTTGTAAGATATTACCATTGGGGGAAATTGTATTAAGGGTATACAGGACCTCTCTGTATCTTACAATTGAATGTGCATCTATAATTACCTTAATAAAAATTCCAGTTAAAAAATTCATACTCCAGCTTAAGAACCTGTAGGGGAGCAAAATTTGCCACCCCAAAATATGCCTCTTTAGCATATTAATTATTTTAAGCTAGTTATTTTCCAAGAAACAGCAGACAAAGGAAAAGCTCTGAAAACAAAGTAAGAGTTACCCTTTTGTAAGAAACATTTACATTTATAAGGGAAATCTTCATTTGTAAGGGTGTCTCTCTCCCTGTACCAGGAAGAGGAGGATGACCAAATCTCTAGAAACTCATCAGTGAAGTGAAGGCAATGACTTAAATCTTCATAACAGCACTGTGCTGTTCTTAGTAACCTCCCATAACTGACTCTCCCTATCCTCAACATCCTTTTTGTCTTTAGCTGAGTATGGTATTTAAGGTGAGGGCTTAAGTCATTTTGTACTCAGTTTTCCTGGGTCTGTCCCATGTATACATGTTATTAAACTTTTGTTTAATTTTCTCCTGTTAATCTCTCGTGTCAATTTAATTCTTAGACCAGCCAGAAGAACCTAGAAGGGGAGAGAAAATTTCTTCCTCCCCAACAAACACTCGCAATATCAAAATCTTGATGTAGTGTTTCCCCAAGTGTTCTCGAAGATGTGTTCCAAGGCATTGAAAGGTACTGAGAAGTCAAGAAATATTTTTAAGAAAACTCTAACTCAGACTTGTCCAAGACTATTTGCCCCCAAAAACCTTATTTTTGTGGAATACTTATTAGTATCTCAAACAGACTTGCATTCCACAGACTCCACTTTGAAAGTGCTGCCTTGTTCATCAAGGAATCATGTCAGCTCTTATCACAAGAGCCCAAGAAAAGCATTCAAGATAGCATTTGAATAAGGATATTGCATCAGACTGTTACCACTTTCCTTTCATCATTGTTTTTGAGCTACATAGTTTGCTTTGGGGTGGAGTCTGTTTGGAAGGATAAGGCAACCAGGTGGAAGGACTATGTGGGTGTACTGTAACACTTTCACACTCATTATTTTCCTTTGCAATTCAGTGAGCTGTACTGAATTGAAAATAAATCTGTCAACAACCAAAGCAAAAGAAAAAATAAAAATGTTCTGAGGAAAAGAAGAATCAATTTAATGGAACATAGCAAAAAAAAAAAAAATATATATATATATATATATAAATATAAATATAAATATATATATATATATATATACACACACACACACAGAAAGAGAGAGAGATGCACACATACACTTACCATGAGATATGTACAGAACTCTTTTCACAAACTTATGCACATAAACCCACATTTAAAGAAATTTAGGCATTTGCATGCTCTTTTGAATATTCTTAGAGAAGGTACTTCTAGGTTGAGTCTTGTTCAGCATATCAGCCCTTTTGAATTTTTCTTTCCCAAGATTTCTGAGGTAGTACTATATGCTTTGGAATGATTATAAGTTGCATTCGACTTGATGTAGTACAGTGTGGTGAAAAGAACACTCGGCTTGGAAACATGTAAGGGGGATCCCAATCACAACAATGCTACTCACTATGTGACCTTAGGCAAGTCATTTTGAAACAGGAGGGAAGGGGGCAGGGCACAACCTCTAAAAGAATGACATAGTCCGAGGACATGACATAAACTGATTAGAATTAAATAGGTCCAAGATGGCAAACAAGTTGACTTCCACCAGACCTCGAGCTTCAGTATATGCTCATTGTAACACACCCTCAAGCACCATGACAATTCCAAGGCCAACTATAAAGGTCAAAAAGTGGGCAGTGGCCCAATTCCTGGATATCCCCACCCCTTCCCCAAAATAGCTGGAATACTCCTCCAACTCATTAGCCTATGAAATTACCCACCCCTATAAAAACTGACAACACCATACCCTGGTGCCTTTCTCACTTTCTGAGATGGCCCACACTCTGACTGGGGAGTGTGTTTCTCTCTAAATAAATCTACTTCTTACCTATCACTTTGTCTCTCACTGAATTCTTTCTGTGACGAGACATCAAGAACCTGAGCTTCATTAAGTCCTGAGACCAGATGTGTGATCTCAGTTAAAAGACCATGGGTTGGGGGCTACCCTGGTGGCGCAGTGGTTGAGAATCTGCCTGCCAATGCAGGGGACACGGGTTCGATCCCTGGTCTGGGAAGATCCCACATGCCGCGGAACAACTGGGCCTGTGAGCCACAATTACTGAGCCTGCGCGTCTGGAGCCTGTGCTCCACAACAAGAGAGGCAGCGATAGTGAGAGGCCCGCGCACCGCGATGAAGAGTGGCCCCCGCTTGACACAACTAGAGAAAGCCCTCGCACAGAAACGAAGACCCAACACAGCCATAAATAAAATAAATAAATAAAATTAAAAAAAAAAAAAAAGACCATGGGTTGGACTTCCCTGGTGGCACAGTGGTTAAGAATCTGCCTGCCAATGCAGGGGACACGGGTTTGAGCCCTGGTCCAGGAAGATCCCACATGCCGCGGAGCAACTAAGCCCGTGAGCCACAACTACTGAGCCTGCACTCTAGAGCCCGCAAGCCACAACTACTGAGCCTATGAGCCACAGCTACTGAAGCCTGCACACCTAGAGCCCGTGCTCCGCAACAAGAGAAGCCACCGCAATGAAAAGCCCATGCACCGCAAAGAAGAGTAGCCCCCACTCGCCGCAACTAGAGAAAGCCCGAGCGCAGCAACGAAGACCCAATGCAGCCAAAAATAAATAAATAAATAAATTAAAAAAAAAAAAAAAAGACCATGGGTTCAAGTCCCAATCTGGGTTTTGGCTGGGTTCGAGCCCTGGCCTGTGGGTTCAAGTCCCAATCTGAGTTGCACGGTTTCAATTTAGCCTCCCTTGGACTTCTATATGTGGTTTGTTGCCTACATTTATAACTGAGAGAGAATAAAGTGTAGGCCAGCTGACCTCAAAGGAATCTTTTAGTTATATAGAAGCAATTGTTATCCTTGAGCTACTGTACAAAGCATGTATTATGCTCAAATCAAAAGTATAACTGCTAACATTTAATGAGTTTTATTGTACAATAATTTTTCTGTGTGTTTTACGTATATTATTTATTTGGATCCTCACTAAAATCCTAAGGGTAACTATTACTATTATCCCTGTTTTACAGATGAAAAAATCTGAGCCATAGAGAGGCCAAGTAACTTGCCCAATGTTATGCAGCTAATGAATGGAAGAGCAGAGATTTGAACCTAGGTATTCTGACTTCAGAAACTCTGAGATTAACCAAGGTGTTGAAGGGGGGCAGAATTTGCCACCCCCAAATATGCTTCTTTGGTATAAGGATTATCTTGAAGGGAAATCTCCATTTGTAAGTGTCTACCTCTCTGTAACAGGAAGAGAAGGATGACTACATCTCTAGAAACACATCAATGGAGAAGGCAAAGACCTAAATATGCATAACAATGATACCCGTGTTACTGTGCTTTTCCTGATAGCCTCCCATAACTGGCTCCCCAACACCCAACATCTTCTTTTGTCTTTAGCTGGAATTGATATTTAAGGTGGTGACTTGGGCCATTTTGGAGAGTTACTCAGTTTTCCCAGATATCTCCCATGTATACAGGAAGTATACATGCTAATAAATTTAACTTTATTTTTCTCCTGTTAATCTGTCTTTTATTACAGGGGTGGGGGGGTGGGGAGGTGAGCCAAGAACCTAGAAGGGTAGAGGAAAAATTATTTTTTCTCTCCTACAGTATAAAAGAAACTGAAGAAATAAATACTCCCACAAAGAGAGAAGATGGGACCAAAAGAAAAAAAAAGAAAAAGAAAGAAAAAGGAGAACACTCTAACTAATCAATTTCAGTAGTTGCATATTCCATATGTTTGTCAAGAACTTGAGTGGTATTACACAGATGGAACAATGTGAAGCACTCAGGAAGCTATTTTGCTGCTCTGAAAGCTATCCAGTAAAAGAAAGACACTAACAAAGAATAAGATTTAGTGGCCTCAAATCCTTATTCCCTGGCCTGCACTTAAGAAAATAGATCAATGTGTTGTTGCAAAAGCTTATGGATAAAATGTTTTCCTTTTGGTATATTCTGTTTGGAACATATAAAATAAAGTGTGTGTTCTCCATAGATAAAGAATGCTAGCCTGTATGCACGTAAGAAATCTTAATAGTTTCCAACATGTCAATGAATACTTGTATAACAAAGAATTTAGTTGGCCTTTGTCCTCAGTTCCTGGGAAGTAACTTCTATATTCTTGGAATTTCCTGAGTGATAAGAGTGTCTTTGTTATTCATGGTAGGTGCTGATAGTTTATGCTAATGAGGGGACACATGGTGGGTTTCTATAGAAGCTAGCTAAGATGACTTAGGGTAGGAGAGCTGGCCACACCAGAAAGAACAACTATATGATTAGAAGTTCAAGGCTTTAAGCCATGTGACCTCCAGGGAGGGGCAGAAAGCGGGAGATTGAGTTCCGTCACGTGGCCAGAGATTCGGTCAATCATATCTATATAATGAAGCTCCAATAAAAAGTCCAGACACTGAGGTTCAGGTGAGCTTCCTGGGTTAACAATACTGTGTGCATATTGTTACACACTGATGTGCCAGGAAGATGACACATCCTGATTCACTGGGAGAGGACCCTGGAAGCTTCACATTTGAGACCCTACCAGATCTTGCCACATGCATCTCTTCTTTCAGCTGATCTTGATTTGTGTCCTTTTTACTATTATAAAACTGTAATCCTAAGTATAGTACTTTCCTGAGTTTTGTGAGTCATTCTAGTGAATTATTGAACCTAATGGGGTAATGGGAAATCTTGAATTTATAGCCTGTTGGTCAGAAATGTGCATGGTTTGAGACCTCCCTTCCCTCAGGCTGGTGGCCGATGTCTGAGGTGAGGACAGTCTGGGGAGGATTGTGCCCTTAACCTGTGAAGTTTGGCTTAACTCCACATGGCTAGCACCAGGAGTCTTTCCAATAATCCAGTAAAACCTGACTTAGAGTATGACATCAGAAATATTTAATAAAAGTTGACCACTGCAGATTTCCATAATGCATCAGGACTATACAAACAATATTCAAATATATATTTATACATTTTTTCAACACCATAAATCATAATAATGTTGCCAAAATAACTTTTCTAGTCAATCATTAAATCAAACTCATCATTTATGAAATCATACATTTCAGTGCACAAAACTGAATTTTTGGTGTAAACCAAAACATTCACTGTTTCTTTTTCTCACTAAAATCAAAGCCTTTTGACCAAGATATTTTCATCTCACTAAGTAAACTGATTATATTCATCAGCTTTATGTCAGCATTAGACAGGTAATTTTCAAACAAAACTTTTTTCTCACTGAGTCTGAGTCCAAACTTTAATCTTATATCTGTGTTCTTCAAACTCAGCTTACAGTAACATCAATATGGTTAGGAAAAACTCTTAATATGTAATATGCAGATAATAGTGTTAAGTTTTCAGTAACATGAGAGTTCTACAACTATGTCCAGTGATACTGAAACTTGTTTTCAGAACAAAATAAGGCCATTTTGTTTGCTGACTGTAATAGATTTCCTAAATCAAGTTTAAAGAAAACACATCCCATTAAGTAAAAGAAGACTACGGTTAAATAAGGAAGCTAGTAAATAAGGAATTAATTGAACTCATCCCCAGCATTTAGAGGGTGGGTCGATTTGTTTAGTGTTTCTGAAGGAAGCTGAGACTGTCCAATCTGATTTTCTAACAAAGTGAAGGACTATTGACCATTAGCGCTTAGTTCAGTTTTCCAGTCCTCATGATGAAGAGCAGTTTTAGATCCAGTGCTTCATTCATCTTTTCAATAAATTTTTACAGTTATCCTCCACTTTTCAAAAGTTCACTTGATGCCACTTCTGTTTTACTAAAGACCTACATTAGCATCTGTTTTCACTAACAGAAAGAAATCCTAATAGGATTTTCACTTTTACGAAAAAAAAAGGCAAAAAGTGAAAATAGGATTCGGTGTTTGTTTTTCAGTGAGCCATTACAGAAGCAGTGGGCACCCCAGGCAGTGGGAGTGGAAGCTCCTTCCCCACGGACTACACTCAGCATCTCAGCATCAAGCCACCATAGCTTTGGACCGGGTTTGTGAGTACCTGTGCTTTATCTCAGTTTATTTTGTGCATCTGTTAGCAAGATGTGTCTTAAGGTAACTGCTTCTTCACTTTTCGCCATTTTGGCTTATGAAAGGTTTCATAGGAACGCTCGACGTTTGGATAGAGGGGGAAACCGGTATTGATTACTTGTTATGTACCCAGCACTGTTAGGCACCCAAAAAAACAGAGATGAAAAAAAACTCAGTTTCTGCCCTAAGGAGCTCTTATCTAATGGGAAAAACGACCAAGGAAGCAATGTGGTAAATTCTGTAAAAGTGATATCCAGTGTTCTACGAGAGCAGAGAAAAAGGAGCACTTAGCCAGTAAGTATCAGAAAGTTTCATGGAGGAGATGGACTGCTTAGGCCAAGCCTTCAAGCTGTTGTTTGAAAACAAGTCAAGGCAAAGACAGGGAGTTGTAGGCATAGAATAAAGACATGGAGACAGGATGACCACTCATCCTGCTTTTCCCAGAACTGAGGGGGTTCCTGAGACACAGGACTTATAATGCTAGTAGGAAGGTCCCAGGCAAACCAGGATAAGTTGGTCAAATTTCAAGGAAATTGTATGCGTATAGTGAGTCAGCACCAGCATTTTTAAAAAGAACGTAGTAAGATTCAGTGTTTTTTCATAATATTTTTTTTCAGAAATGTGGTGTGTGGGTGTAGGTGGGTGGGTGTACACGCACGTGCATGTGTATAAGTAAAACCCAAGTAGAGGACTATTTTAATTCCTTTTTTTCAACATTTCTTAAGCGCTTTTGAGCAACTACCTGTTCAGAGAATAAACAGGGACCTTGTTTTCCCAAGTGAGCCCATCTTGGAAGACAGGCTATATGTGCTAAAGACCTGTGTAGTAAGGAGGCCCTGATCTCATGAGTCCCACACTTGATTTAATGTTCTGCTGTCACCATCATGAAATTCTTAATAGTTTTGCCTTTGAACTTGTGTTTCGTAAATCAAATCCAAAGGTACAATGGAGTATGGGCATGAGCGGAGGAAATATGCATGGCGCCAGCATACATACCAAAAGCTCAGGCTCAGGAGCACGATGAGCATTGTACTTGATTGCCTGAGACCCACTTGCTACCTTAGGGCAGTCTGGGGCTCTGCTGGACCCTAAGGAATGACTGGGGTCACGACCCAGACCCATATATATGCAGCTACAGTGATGGCAGCAGCAGTAGAATTAGCAGCGGTGGTGGCAGTGGCTGTGGCCTAGGGAAGAGGAGGGGTTCCTCATGGGGGCAATGCTGAGAACTGCAGTGGGAGGTCAGCTTGCCTGTCCATCCTGGCATCCCACCCCTGCAGCATCTGTACAAATATTAACTCTCTGAGCAGGAACTGCAAGAGCTCGGGAACAGGCAGTAAATTTTTTCAGTTAATTTTTACAAAGTAAAAGCATATACGTGGACATTGCAATAAAACATATCAAGGAATTATTAGAATTCTTCTAAGAGTTTAGAATTTCTGGATTTGAAAATTGCTGCAACATTGTAAAGCAAATATCTACAGGCTTAGTAATAGAAATTAAATTTAAAGAACACTATTTCCATTTGAGCATCACATGAACCAATTATTAATGGGGAAGAAAATTTAAAAATTAATTTTCCTTATAATTGAAGATAAAGCAATAGAATGTATAAACAGGCATTTTGAGCTATGGACACACTTTCAGTTTCTTCTACAACCGTAACAAGTTACAGAAAATGTCAGAGGACACATTAAAATGCCATTATATGAGTTCGCATTTAAAATTAAATTCAGACTTACATGAAACTGAATTGTATGAAGAGTTAAATATTTTTAGAAAAATTGTTCTGAAAAAAAAATCAGCTTTAGATGTACTAAAATTTTTATTTAGAACTAATTTATCAGAAATTGTCTCAATGTCTTCATGGCCTCTAAAATACTCTTAACAGTTGCATCAGCAGAAAGATCCTTATCAAACAAAAATTATCAAAAATTATTTGCAATCTTGCATTTGCCAAGAGCAACTGATGTCACTTTCAGTACCAGCAATTGAAAATGAAGTGGCTCAGATACAGAGAACCAACTAATGGTTACCATAGGGGAGAGGGGTGGGCAAAATAGGTGAAGGGGATTAAGAGGTACAAACTACTAGGTATAAAATAAATAAGTTCCAAGGATGTAATGTACAACACAGGGAATATAGTCAATATTTTATAATCACTTTGTATGAGGTATATTATATAAAAATATCAAATTATTATGTTATATACCTGAAACTAATATAAGTTCACTGTACCTCAATTTTTTAAAAAAGGAAAAGAAAATAAGGTGGCTAAAAGTACACATTTTGATGACCTAATAAATGAATTTACAGAGCAATGAGCCAGAAAAATCCTTTGATGGATCAAGATATCACACTAATAAAGTATTATTTATTGTATTTTATAAAAGTATTACACCAAAATATTTTTTTCAATTTGCAAGGTTATGTTTTTATTCATGTGTTTTTATTACCCCTATTATATTTTATAAGTAAAAAGTATTTCAAAGAAAAAAGCTTTATATTTTAGTACTTTCAACTACTTTTTCCTGCTTTTTGAACAAGAGACCATACACTTTCATTTTGCACAGGCCTTGCAAATTACGTATCCCACTCTTGTTGCAAGTATTACCATAGAGTAAGAGAAACAGAGAGAATCTAAGGCATTCTACAAATAAATTTCTTTTGTTTTTTTGGTTTTTTTCCCCAGGATCTCAGTTCCCCTACCAGGGATCAAATCCAGGCCACGGCAGTGAAAGCTCGGAATCCTAACCACTAGGCCACCAGGGAACTCCCTTGTATTTTTAATACATAAATCATCAAGCAAATAAAACTATGATATGTAGTAATTCTTATCTTTGTCTGCTCAGGATATTTTCCTAGCCCCATTTTTTAATAAAAATGAGTGAACATGTGACCCAGGCTGAGACCATCACAGCAACCCAGTTGTTTGATCTTGGTGATTAGCAATGGGATGAGCATGCCATTCTTGCATGCAATCAGAGTCCTTCCTCAGGATTTTTCAGCTGGAGGTGGTGGTGAAGTGTCTCTCTTAACTCTAGTCAAGGAACTGTAAGGATATCAAAGAACTGTAAGGATATGACTCTAGGGGTACCATAGGCTATTTTTTCCACCAAGTAGAGAAGCCTGAGAGGAAAAAGCTAATACAATGGTCCCCCCCCTTATCCATGGTTTTGCCTTCTGCAGCTTCAGTTACCTAAGGTCAAACATGGTCCAAAAAATATTAGATAGAAAATTCCAGAAATAAACCATTCATAAGTTTTAAATTGTGCACCATTCTGAGTAGCATGTTGAAATCTCACGCTGTCCTGGTCCATCCCACTTGGGACATGAATCATCCCTTTGCCAGCGTATCGTGCCCATTAATCACTTAGTAGCTGTCTTGGTTATCAGATCAACTGTCGCAGTATCTCTGTGCCTGTGTTCAAGTGATCCTTATTTTACTTAACAGTGGCCCCAAAGCATAAGAGTCGTGATGCTGGCATTTTGGATATTCTCTGTGCTTAGTTTATAAATTAAACATTATCAGGTATGTATGTATAAGAAAAAACATAGTATATATAGGGTTTGGTACTCTTTGTGGTTTAGGCATCCACTGGGGAGTCTTAGAACGTATCCCCCATGGATAAAGGGGGAATACTGTATTCTCCAATGGGAGAGAGAAGCAGGAGAAAAAGAGAAAGCGAGAGAAAAAGAAATCCATGGCACTGAGACCTTACTTTACATACTTGATATTCCTAGAGCTACCCTGTCCTTGCAGTTTATTTTTTCCTTCTTTCTTGATTCAGAGAGCTACCCTATGCACTTTCAATACATTCATATTACCCCCTTAATTTAGTTGGAGTTGGATTTCCATCTCTTGCAACCAAAATAAACCAGACTAATAGATAGATGACAACAACTTTATATGATCAAAATTCTAATGCTAACTTTTGTAGAGTATAGTTGACCCTTGAACAACACTGGTTTGAAATGCACAGATCCACTTATACACGAATTTTTTTCAATAGTAAATTCTACAGTACTATACAATCCAGGGTTTAGTTGAATCTGTGGATACGTAGGGTCAACTATAAATTATACACAGATTTTTGACTTCCTGAAGGGTCAGTGCCCCTAAACTCGACGTTGTTCAGGGCCAATTGTATTTCATAATGTGCAAAATACATACAGTATCTCATTTGACCTTCACATCAATTCTGTGAACAAGGTAGGATAAGTATTACTATGGCTTGTTTTCCATGCATTAGATGGCAAACTTCATAAGGGAAAAATCTTTATCTTTTTCAAATTTTATAATTAGCCAGCAGCCAACTATATTTCAGAAATAATAAAACTGAGGTTCAGAGGATATGATTGACCCAAGGTTATACAAATGTAAGCATCCCGTCACAGACTGGTTCCCCTTTACATCCTGTATTTTCTATTTTATGATAGGCCCCATATTTGGCATTGGAGATGCAAAGGTGAACAAGATGCTCTCAAAGAATTCAGAGTCCAGTGCAATGGTTCACAAAGGCACACTCCTCAATTCTCACATGCCCCATTCCATCCTGTTGAAATGACTGGTCTGGTGGTAGGTTTGTATTAACTATCCTTACAAAAGGGTCTCAAAGTGCACATTGTTTATATATTTCATCGTATTTTAATTTTTATCAAATGATAAAATAACTAACTGGATAAGAAAGACCCCCCTCCATGGGAAATCTGCCACATCCAGTGCAGTACTAAAACCTGGCCCATAATGGACACTTAATTAACCAGCTGTATTGCTGCACTCTACACCCTCACCCCCAATAGTCTTATTCAGAAGTGATATTTTAGGGTAGTTAAGAGATTGGGATCTTGGGATAAAAAGAACTTGGTCAAGACTCAATTCTGCCACTTATGAGCTCTTCTACTACTATAAAGTATCATAATCTTTTTGTGCTTTACTTTCCTTTTCTGGAGTACGAGGATAATAACAGTACTTATCTCACAGGATTTGGTGTGAGGACTAAACGTACTATTTCAGTATAAAGCACTTGGCCTATATTTTGCAATGTAATATATTTTATTTTTATTTACTTTTGGCTGCGTTGGGTCTTTGTTGCTGTGCGTGGGGTTTCTCTAGTTGCAGGGAGCGGGGGCTACTTTTCATTGTGGTGCGCGGGCTTCTCACTGCAGTGGCTTCTCTTGTTGCGGCGCTCAGGGTCTAGGCACACGGGCTTCAGTAGTTGTGGCGCACGAGCTTAGTTGCTCCGCGGCATGTGGGATCTTCCTGGACCAGGGATCGAACCCCTGTCCCTTGCATTGGCAGGTGGATTCTTAACCACTGCGCTACCAGGGAAGCCCTGCAATGTAATATATTTTAAATTTTGTTGTTTTTCCTAATTCTAAGTTAAAATAAAGTATAAGAAGTACCGGCAGGTGATTAAATAATCAGAACAGCATGATCTATAGTAAATAAAAGGCATGTGCAATGCTGTGATGGTATGCTTTCATGATTAAATAAGAAAGGCCTACAGACAGCACTTTTTAATGAATTTACTCCTAAATATCTCTATTTGCTTTGACCTTAAGATTGATACCACAACCACATTATTTGCAAGCATCTAGTTTATGAAACTTGCATGGTTCATAGAATATCAAAGTTAAAATGCATTACAAAGTTAAGTTGTTACTTCGGTAGTTGAGCTTGACAAGGCACACCCATTGCAATCTCCTTTTTCCCCCATTTACTTCCCTTTTGAGAATAGTACTATCCAAACTTCTTTTGGGGACTAATATTATTTAAGTCTGAATGTGAACTTAGAAGTATTCAATAGATCAACTATCTTGTTAATTTGTAGTAATTAGCTTACCTTTTTTCTAGTCTAATTTTCAAGAGATTTAAATAGCAAAGTAGCATGCATTGATTAAAATTCTAAATTGACAAAGGCTATTAATTTGGGAAGCATAAATTTTATGCAAAATATGGTGTCACACAAAGATTTATTCATTTCAGTGTAGGATGATCCAGCATGGTGATCAAGACACATGCAGATCAGATATCAGCATCAGCCCTATAATAGTTTTCTTTGGGGAGAATAAAGAGCTGCCTTTAGATGCTGCAATTTCAGGCACTCTTAAAAAACACCTTGAATAGTTGCTCCATTCTAGTGAATTTATTTAATGTCAACAACTTCTATGTATATTTTAGCTTGCTAACAATTTCTTTTGTTCTATAACATTTCCTTAGTATAAATCAGGGGTCTGCAAACTGCAGCTCATGGGCCAAATCCAGCCTGCCATCCAATTTTATAAATAAGGGTTTTTTGGAACACATCCACCCAGGCCAAATTGTTTATGTTTTGGCTGCTTCCTTGGCTTTACCATGACAGAGTTGTGACAGAGACAAGAGGGTCCTTTACAGAAAAGTTTTGCTGACCTCTAGTCTAAATTATTCAAACCATTACATCATTTCTCTAATATCTTGAATCTGCCCCACTTCATCAGAAACTTCACTAAGCCAAATTTGTTTGAAGGGCTCCTTTCAACTATGATAGCATAGTTTCACTTTTTCTCAAATTCCTTTAGAGTTAGAATAGACCCATTGGTCACATCTAATAATCATATATCCACTCCATGCCTAACTCTATTTGAGGTTTCCTAAATTTCCTTTAAACATTTTTACCAGTTTCCTTTAAATCCTTATTATCCTAAACCTCTCATACATGACACATATGATCCCCCCACCAAGAAAGAAGTCCTCTCTCATTTCTTGGCTATGATATATGATAAACTCCTATTTCTCCTACTTTTCTGTAGTTTTCTCTAGCTCATCTTCTTCTTATGCTCTCTGTGAATGTTCCCCTTGGCCATCTTCTAGTCTCATGCTTTGTATATTTATTAAAAACTGATTTATTCTCATTACTTTAACTATCATATCTATGACTGCTGACTCCAAAAAAGACTACCAACAAAAATCTGTTGATCAAATGTTACCAAATGCAAGTTTGTGTGCCCAATGCACAGTGAGGCTGTTTCCAGGGAATTTAAGGTTCTTTCTTCGTCGCAAAAGAATTCAGAGACCAAGTGATAAGTAAGAATCAGATTTATTTAGAGAGAAACACACTCTACAGACAGAGTGTGGGCCGTCTCAGAAGGTGAAAGAGAGCCTCAAAATATGGTGTGGTTAGTTTTTATGGGCTGGTAATTTCATAGGCTAATGAGTGGGAGGATTATTCCAACTATTTTGGGGAAGGGGAAGGGATTTCCAGGAATTGGGCCACCGCCCACTTTTTGACCTTTTATGGTTGGCCTCAAAACTGTCATGGCTCTGGTGGGTGTGTCATTTAGCATATGCTAATGTATTACAATGAGCATATAATGAGGCTCAAGATCTACTGGAAGTCGAATCTTCCGCTATATTGGACCCAATTGGTTCCGACTAGTCTTTGTCATGTACTATGACTATATCTTTCTTTTAAAGGTTGTACCCTGCCCCTTTGCCTCCTGTTCCAAGGCCAAACAAACTGAAACATCAGAGTTTGGAGCAGAGAAAGGTTTATTGCAGAGCCAAGCAAGAATGGGTGGCTTGTGCTCAAAAACTCCAAGCTCCCCAATGGTTTTCAGGGGGAAGTTTTTATAGGCAAAATTTAGGGTGAAGGCTACAGGGTGTGTGACTTTCTTCTGATTGATTGGTGGTGAGGTAACAGGGCGGTGCTCCCGGAATCTCTTGCTTAACCTGAAGTTACCATCCTCCACCTGGGTAGGGGTCTTAGTTCCTGCAGAAGAACTCAAAGATAATGTTATGTATATCCCTTAAGGAGGAACCAGGACCCTGTCCCTTGCTGCAGTATTGTTTCTTGACTACTCGTCCTTTGTTTCTGCATTCGCTCACTTCCCTGATTAGCAACTGTTTGAATCTGCCCTTTGGTATTCAGGAAGGTCTAGGAGGCTGAAGCTTTTTTCCTGAAAATAAGAAATGGGGGACACAGAAAGGCTTTTGTGCCCAAGAGGGCCCCATAGGGTCCTGCTTGGTTTCACAAACGAAACTTAATGTATTACCTGTTTTAGTAAGGAGAACTATCACCTTGACAGAGTCTTAGTAGTATCTTGGAAAGGGAAAGTCAAAGGCAGATATTTGTAAAGTTTAGGGGTTTGGTTTAAGGAACCTCTTTCAATGCAGGGATCTGATTGGAATTGGACAAAATTTGTGATATAGATTCTTAGATTGGTGACTATAGCAAGGCAAGAGTTTTGAAGTATGTCCTGTTGAATAATCATTTGATGAGTGAGCAATTTGCCCATCTGAGAATGGTGATATTTACTCTGACCCATAACCTCTTGCCTTGAGAAGGGCAACTAGTTAAGCCAGCTTATTATTTTAATAAATAACTTTTCAGAAAGTTCCTGAAACAAACAATAAAGTTATTTACAACTTTATTCTCCTAAAGAAAAATTTGCTGTACTAGTAATGTTAATATCGACCGCCTTAGTTCTGGATCTTAATAAGCAGTATGCTTACAGGAAGTTTGTTCTCACGTCTATTCCAATAACTTTCAAACAGCATCTACAAGACTCAGTCTCCTTTACTCTGGCTGTCTGCTATAACAGCTCCTATTTCCAGTTTCCATTTTATTGATGGCATTAATATGTTTCAGGAATCTCAGATTTGAACCCTAGGCACTATTCTTAATTCTTCTTTCAAAATCACTCTAAAGGGGAGCAGAATTTGCTACGCCAAAATATACCTCTTTGGCATAAGGATTACCTTGAGCTGGTTATTGTCAAGAAGGAGGAGACACAGAAGAAGCTCTGAAGCCCTAGTAAAAGTTACCCTTTTGTAAGGGCCATTTACATTTATAAGGGAAATCTCCATTTATAAGAGTTTCTCCCTCTCTGCAATAGGAAGAGGAGGATGACTAAATCACTAGAAACTCCTGGAGAAAGGAATGACCTATATCTGTGTAACAACCATACCCTCATTTCCCCAATCTTTCTTTTGTCTTTAGCTGGAGATGGTATTTAAGGTGATGACTTGGGCTATTTTCAGGAGTTACTCAGTTTTCCTGGGTCTCTCCCATGTATGCAGGAGGAACACATGCTATTAAACTTCTGTTTGATTTTCTTCTGTTAATCTGACTTTTATTACAGGCGCAGCTGGGGTGTCTCAGCCAAGAACCGGGAAGTATAGAAGGAAAATTATTTTTCCTCCCCTACTTCCAATATTCAACTAATCCCCACGTGCTACCTATTTACTTTATGAATCTCTTTGATGAAACTCTCCAAAAAGTGATGAGACTGGCCTACTGAGGAAGTAGTTGAGCAGAGTCACATAGCATGACACTAGAAGATGGCCAAGGAGAACATTCACAGAGAGTAAGAAGAAAAGTAGGAGAAATAAGATATTACTGTGTCTCAGAGCCAACAAATGAGAGGGGACTTCTTTTTGGATGGAGTGATCATAATTGTCATGTGTGAGAGGTTTAGGATAATAAGAATTAAAAGGAGAGTGCTTAAGCCCTCTCTATAAGGGCTATTCCTCCCATAGACTGAAGAATACCTTTGGCTAGAGGTGAACTGAAACTTTACAACAAAATGTCTCTTGACAAGGAGAGTGAGAGAAATAAAAGGACACTAATTCATCTGTAATTTACTGTTGGTAAGCCTAGCAGTAAAGAGACATTGGTCAATTGCTCTGACCCTACAGATCTAATCTTTCATCCAGGTAGTTTCCTGGATGAAAGAATAGATCTGTAGATTAAACAATGTATTAGTTAATCATCAGTTTGACATTTAGGGTTGTACAACTTCCAGAATGGCAATGTAGAAAGAAAAGGTTAAATTGCAAGACAAATGATGGGAGAGAGAGATTTGGAAACCATTGGTAAAACTGAAAGTGAAATTTGCAATGCTATGAAATGTCTTAATTAACATCTACAACCAATTAGAAGTTAGGGATCCATAAGAATTCAATTTCAGTATGCAATCAGGGTTGAATAATATTTAGCTTAATGACCAAATACCCCAAGTAGGAAAAAATAAGTATTAGCTGAATTGAAATGATGAACACTCACTATCTTTGGGAAGCATTCAGGAGTAAAGGCAAAGTATTGTTGCTCTGTTCTAACTTACCCCAGAGGATAGAACGTACAGAAACCAACAAGCCTACTGAGCTTCCCTCAACAAAACAATTCCTTCCCTTTCATTGTCCCCCAACATTCTGATCATGGATAACTTGATATTTGGGGAAATCTTTTTTTTAACTTTTTATTTTATATTGGAGTATAGCCGATTAACATCATTGTGATAGTTTCAGGTGCACAGCAAAGCGACTCAACCATACATGTATCCATTCTCCCCCAAACTCCCCTCCCATCCAGGCTGCCACATAACATTGAGCGGAGTTCCCTGTGCTATACAGTAGGTCCTTGTTGGTTATCATTTTTAAATATAGCAGCATGTACATGTCAATCCCAATATTGGGGGAAATATTGATTCTGGTTGCCATTTGGCAGTGAATTCCCTACTGTAGCAAATAGGTCTAAGCTATTGGTTTGGCCAAAAAGTTCGTTCGGGTTTTTCCGTAAGATGTAACAGAAAACCCAAACGAACTTTTTGGCCAACCCAATATTTTGGCAATTCTGGGAATGTCAGGTTCTTCTGGTAAATATCGGCAATCTCCAGTGATGAGAAAATAAATGGAAGTTACCTATCTTTAATCCTGAAGTTTACTACCAGGAGAAAGCAATTCTCAAACCAAATTCCACCAAAGGAACTAATATTTCTTGGCAACCCATTTATAGATAAAAGAGGTCCTTTTCTCTGCCCTCAAGTCTACCTTGCATGAAAGGCTCACTCTGAAACAAATACAATTATATTCTTCCACCCTAAATGGCAGAATGTGGAAGCCTTGTAACCATACCAAGTGGCAATATTTTCAATGAATAGGAGGTGCAGGGTCAATAAGCTTCAGACATAAAGCATTGTGCCTAAGGCTTTTGGGCTTACCGATTTCCAACATCTCATTCATATGAAGGAGTTTGGTCCTCTTGTGCTATTCCTAACCAATCACATATCTTAACACTGCTATTTATTTAAGATAGTTCACCAGCTAATTAGCTAGCCCCCAAGTGTTGCTACATATTAAAGACACTTCAGGGCTTCCCTGGTGGCACAGTGGTTGAGAATCTGCCTGCCAATGCAGGGGACATGGGTTCGAGCCCTGGTCTGGGAAGATCCCACATGCCGCGGAGCAACTAGGCCCGTGAGCCACAACTACTGAGCCTGCGTGTCTGGAGCCTGTGCTCCGCAACAAGAGAGGCCGCGACAGTGAGAGGCCCACGCACCGCGATGAAGAGTGGTCCCTGCTCGCCGCAACTAGAGAAAGCCCTCGCACAGAAACGAAGACCCAACACACCAAAAAATAAACAAATAAATTAATTAATTAATTAATTTTTAAAAATTCCTATATAAAAATAAAATAAAATAAAGACACTTCATTTGGTAGTCAACCCTAGGATTTTAATTAGAATTAACTTCTTTTCTCTTACCCATCACACTGCTAACACAGTCCTGAAGTATTTTAAATTCCCACTCAAACAGTATAACTCACTGACTACTGCAGGCCCACATGTGTGTTAATGTCAGTAAAGCCCTCCCCACACTCTATAACCTGGCTGCCAGGATGTGGGAGAGCTACCTTTCACAGACAACTGGGATGAACCCAGCTTGACTCTCAGCTCTGCCCTTTAATGTATAATTGAGTATTTATGTCCATTGTCCCTACTAGAATTTCAAACCCACTATCATTATCTCTTTCTCTGAATTATCACAGCACTTCTGGATCTCTTATAAGATCCTTAAGGCAGGGTCCAGTCTGTCTTGATCACTGCTCTATTTATAGCTCCTAGAACAGTTTCTGATGAATAAATGTGTCAATGAATGAACACATTAATGAATAACCTGAGTGATTCCAGGCTATTACTGAATCTCTCTAACCCTCTGAAATTTCCTTATGTTCAGAATAGGAATAGTAATAGTACCTACTTTATACCACTAATTTGATATCCTTAACTCAAGTGCACTTTACATAGTGCTACCACATTAATTTTCTTGAAATACTATCTTATATATACACCCCTGCCACTGACTGTACTTATAATATTGTTGCATAATTATCTCTTTACTTGTCTGATTTCCCCACTGGATTGTGAATTTGTTGAAGGCTGAGACTTGACATTTTAAATTGTATCCCCAGATCTAACACTGTGAAAAGCACATAGGAAGAAGCCTCAGTGAACGTTTGTTGAATGAATAAAACTGCCTGAGTCATTGAAATTGTTAAAATGAACCTAACTGTAACTGCCCTCAAGAATCTGAGGACCAAATTTAATGTTACCCTTAGTTTCAAAGTTTGCCCACTCTGAAGATTTCCAGTCTATTATTAAATTGTATCATTTTAAAAGTTACCTTTTCATAGGAAATGAATTCCTCAGAGTAAGTTAACTGAGCCAGTTGATTTGCGGCTATGTGTACAAAGGCAAATGAAGTAGAAAGTTGAGTAATTGCTCTGTCAATTTAGTCAATATCGACAGACACTCTGGAGCACCCACACAGTATACTTTTTACTTAAATAGTACAGATACTTGCCTCACATCTAAAAAGAATGACCCTGAGTTTGTTCCCCACATGACATAAAACTGGTTGCAGTGAAATGGAAAATTAAAACTCATACAAAGATACTAGTACAAGGGTACTAGTTCTGTAAGTATCAGAAGGAAATAGTTCTAAAGAGCTTTTCCATACAGGACAGCTACATGACATGAACCTTGAGGAGAACACCAATGGGGACTGTATAGCTTTCAAGGAAGGGCACCAAAGAGTTGAAATTTTTATTTCCACCATAAACTCATTACTTACAATTCCACACCAACAAACGAGCTTAACCCTTCTTTAAAAACATTTGTCCTACGAGTTAAAAGATAAAATTAACTCACAACATTCCCAATTGCTCACAACATTCCCAACTGTTCTGGCATAACTCTAAAATAAGCAGAGAACTTTAAATTCCTAGTTTGAATTTTTTTAATATAAAAAAGCATTTGAAAAGAAGCATTTATATTTCCACTTCTAGTTCTTCCAAATTCAAATCATTTCCTCTTCATTCTTATCTTCACAATATTTTGCTCAAAATCTGAAAATTATTCCAAGGGGTATAATATATTTTATCTTATTTTAAATTGATTTGTAATGTTAATCAGTACCATCATCCATTAAAATTACTGAATTGACTTAAATATTAAAGTATATGTGACAATCAAATGCCATTAGTCAGTAAAATTTGAATTTTGCTGGGAGGTTAGGCTTGATCTAGTTGCAATTGAGCTTTCAATCTAGTTCTAATCTTCCTGGACTCAAAGGTAAAATGGGAAACATTATGGGGTTATATAGTTCTTATTTTCTGTAAAAGGAAACAAAAGTATTTGTTTGCAGAGACTAATGTTACTGGCATTAAACTATTACATGAGTGTTTGAGTAACATGACACAGATATGGAGGAACATGACAGGCATTGACCTCCACTTAGATTTGATAGAACGTACAGAAATATTTTCCACATGGCCATTTCTTATACAGACTCAAAAATATAATGTAAGGTCTTGACAGCAGGTTGTGATCCAGTAAAGGTATTGTTGCTAGAAAAAATTAGAATTTAAATTCCACTGGGAGAATCTCAAGTTCCTGCTGCAACATTGCTGTCCATTCCCAAGAGTCTCACAAATATGCCCTTCCCCCTCTTCACCCATCCCAGGGCAGCCAAGAGGACAAGAAGGATAACTTCTTTAAAGTTCTCCTTATCAGATGCTTTTTGTCTCGAAACACTTGAAATAAATTTAATCTGGAATGGAAGTGAACTATTAGAGCAGAATTTGCAACAAGAGGGACCCATTGTGTTTCAGGTAATCTTGGTGGAGATATACTACATTGTCTCTAAAAAGCAAATGCCAGACAGACATGAAAATTATGTCTCAAGGGCCTCTGATTTTCAGTCCTGCAGGTAAGGAGCTTAGAAGTCTTCACTCCATCCTAACAACAAATAAAAAGCTGATCAAAATGAAAAATCACCAACACTTCTTAGATCCATCAGAGAAGTGAAGTCACAGGGCAAACCAATGTCCCCAGAATTAGAGAGACAGACAGGTGGATACAGAGAAGCACAATTTACAGGGACAGAAATCCATGAGCAGAAACCTCTATGGGAATCAGTGCTGTGGTTGGAAAACCTAAAATGTAATTGCAAATTGCTAGAGGCTCAGTATAGACAAGCCTAAGGAATAAAAAATCCAAGAGGACCTAGTCATAGAGGGGCCCTCACACTTCTGTGGGTTTTACCTCCAGGAGCCCTACCAGGTCCTCAGAGTGAATATCAGAAAAAAGTCTTCTCATGCTTTGGGCAGGGGGAATGGAAAAGGAACCATTTTTAAATATGCCAGAGAATTCTATTTCTCTTAACAAGGCTTGCTGTAGGAAAAATGATTTTACCAGAGCCCAACCTGCTGGTAAAATTCTAGCATATAATGTCATTATATCAGAGCCTAGCTTACCTGGGGAAGAGGAGGGATATCCAACACCAGGCCCCTTTAACCTTCTATGTGGGGGAAGGGAAGTATACAACTCCAGCCCTCTCCAGCCATCCTGTCCCACCTAAGCAGGGGGCAGGGGTAAGGCCTTGGGGAGATGGGGGATAGAGAAGCACTGATGAGGTTCACAGTCCAGAGGCACAGGCTCACCAGAAGACTGCGACCTAATCACAAGACTATGCAATGCTTCACCTCCCCCACTAAAGGCCTATTTACTGCAATTCCTTTTACCCTGTATATCATATCTACCTTTTAAGAAAAAAATTACAAGGCATACTAAAAGGCAAAAAGCACAATCTGAAGAGACCAAACAAGCATCAGAAACAGAGTCAGATATGGCAGGAATGTTGGAATTACCAGACCGGGAATTTTAAAAAGATTATGATTATTATGCTAAGGACTTTAATGCCAAAAGTAGACAACATGAAACAACAGATGCATAATGTAAGCAGAGGGTTGGAAATTCTAAGAAAGAATCAAAAATAAATGCTAGACATCAAGAACACGTAACAGAAATAAAAAATGCCTTTGATTGGCTTATTAGTTGACTGGGCACAGCTCAGGAAAGAATCTGAGTTTGAGAATATGACAATAGAAACTTCCCAAACTGAAAAGCAAAGAGAAAAAGACTGAAAAAATACAGGAAAGGACGTCTAAGAACTGCGGGACAACTACAAGAGGTGTAACATATGTGTAATGGGAATACCAGAAGGAGAAGAAAGAAAGAAAGGAACAGAAGCAATAGTTGAAGCAATAGTGAATGAGAATTTCCCCTGAGTAAGGTAGATCAGAGAACACTAAGCAGGATAAATGACAACAACAACAACAACAAATATATATCATAGCTAAACTTCAGAAAATAAAAGCTAAAACAAAATTCTTGAGAGAAGCTAAAGGAAAAAAGAAAATCTTACATATAGTGGAGCAAATATAAGAATTACATCCAACCATGAAAGCAGTAGAGAGTGGAATAAAATATTTAAAGTATTGAGAGAAATAATCACCAACCTACAATCCTGTTCCTATGAAATTATCCTTCAAAATTAAAGGAGAAATAAAGACTTTCTCAGGCAAACAAAATTTGAGGGAATTTATTGCCAGTAAAGCCAGACTTGCAAGAAATGTTGAAAGAAGTTCTTCAGAGAGAAGGAAAATGATATGGGTCAGAAATTCGGATCAACATAAAGAAAGGAAAAACATCGAAGAATGGAGAAAAGTAGGTAAGATAAAAACTTTCATTTTAAAAATTCTGAATTGATCCAACAGATAACAGTTTGTTCAAAATAATAAAAGAAACAATGTATTTAATTTTATGTGTGGACATACATATATTTATATATGCTTATGTATGTTTATGTATAAGTGAAATGAATGACAGCAATGATACAAAGGATGGGAGGAAGGAATTAGGAATATTTTATTATAAGGTACTTCCACTACCCATGAAGCAGTACAGTGTTATTTGAAACTGGACTTGAATTAGTTGTAAATATGTATTGCAAACTCTAGGGCAACAACTATAAAAAGAAGTAAAAGAGGTATAATTGATAGTCTAAGAAAGGAGAGAAAATAAAATCATATAAATTGTTCAATTAAAACCAAAAAAAGCAGAAAAAAGTGTGGAACATAAAAATAGGAACAAAAACAAGGGCAACAAACAGAAAACAGTAACAAATATGGTAGATATTAATCCAACTATATCAATAATCACTTTCAATGTCAATGGTCTAAATATACCAATGAAAAGACAGAGATTGTCAGAGTGAATCAAAAACAAGACCCAGCTGTATGTTGTCTACAAGAAACCAACTTTAAATGTAAAGACACACATAGATTAAGAGTAAATGGAAAGAGAAAGATAGACCATGTTAACACTAATCAAAAGAAAGCATAAATAGCTACATAAATTTCAGAAAGAGCAGAATTAAGATCAAGGAAAATTATCAGGGAGAAATATGTACATAACATAATGATCAAGGACTTAGAGGAGCCTGACTGAAGTTTGGTTAATGAGTCTTTGTCAGGGATTACTTCGTATAAAAATATTTCAATATACCCTTTCATAAACTTGGGCTCTGGAAAAGGAGTTAGGTTCAAATCTATGTTCTGCCACTTGCTAGCTGTGTGAACTTAAAAAGGGATAATAAATAGTGCCTCTCTTGTGGGGTTATTATGAGAAATAAGTGGGAATATATTACAGGCAGTAAGCATAAGGGTATGAAAATGTCTACCACATAGTAAGCATCTGAATGTTAACTGGTATTAAAAATAAAGTAATAATGATAATTTAAGACTGTAGACGCTGTATGACCAAGGGAGAATTTACTCCACATAAAATGCATATTATATTATCGAGCAATTCATAATGTTTCTTTATGACTAGAATTGTAATACACTTTTTAAGAAATATTGACTAATATGGAATTTTGTCTTATATAGGTTTTGACTATGTTGCTGGGGAAATTTTTAACCTTTTTAGTACTGAGATAACTGTAGGAATTTTAAGGTTACATGTTTCCTCAAAGTATTACTTTATAGAAATCTGTTCATTTGCATCCAATAATATTTCTTTGATCTGCATGCTAAGTTATCTATCACTGCATAACAGATTACTATGAAATTTAGAGCTTTAAAACAACAAATACCTCATGACTTCTGTTAGTCAGGGATCCAGGAGCAGGTTAGTTGGGTGGCCTTGACTCAGTTCTCTCATAAGATTGTAGTCAAGCTGTCAGCTAAGGATGGAGTATCTGAAGACCAGCTGACAGGAGTCTGAAAAATCCACTTCCAAGTTCACTCCTGTAGCTTTTAGCAAGAGGCTTCAGTTCATCAGCACATGGGCCCCTCCGTTAGCCTGCTATGACATGGCTTTCTCAAGAGTATGTAATCCAAGAAAGACAGAAAGAGGGCAAGTGGCAGTGAGCATGCCCAAGCCAGAAGCCACAGCCATTTACATCATTTCTGCCATATTCTATTGGTCACACAGGCCAATTCTGGTACCATGTGATGTGGGCTACACAAGGATGAGAATACCAGGAGATGGGTATCATTGGGGGTCATATTGGAGACTGGTCACCATGATCAGTGACTGTGGATTTAGATACATCTGCCCATAGAGTCTTTCAGCACCTATTCTCACTTTCTCCTAATACTTTAATCGCATTACAATAGTGTCTAGATTAATATGTATCTCATATATCTTCATTTCTGTGGCTGCAAGATCTTAATTATATTTCAAACCACAGCATGCTCAAAGGCTGAAAATATATACAAGTGTATGTAGATTTCTTTCTCAAATACAATAAATTGTGTTTAAGACATGAACTCCTCATGGAGAGCTCACAACTTATTGTAGTGCTCCTATTCTTGTATCGACCAAAAATTATGTAACATTTTAAAATGTTATTCTGATTAGTAAATCATTGTTATGACTAAATGGAAGCTGACACCTAGCCTCCCATAATGAGATTCTGTGGAATCATAAATGAATCAACACAGTTAGCTTTGAAATGACAATTTTGCACCTGATGTATCTGCCTGTGTTGTGTATCTATGGATAGTTGTATGCACCACAATAATTATCACATTTAAATATTCTCGGGACCTCCTTGGCGGTCCAGTGGTTAAGAATCCGTCTTGCGATGAGGGGGATGCCGGTTCGATCCCTGGTTGGGAAACTAAGATCCCACATGCTGCGGGGCAACTAAGCCCACACACCACAACCACAGAGCCCACGTGCCACAGCTAGAGAGCCCATGTGCCGCAACTACAGAGCCCACACACTCTGGAGCCCGTGCACCACAACTAGAGAGAAGCCTGTGTACCGCAAGGAGGAGCCCGTGGGCCACAGCAAAAGATCCAGTGTGCCGCAACTAAGACCTGACACAGCCAAAACTAAATTAATTAAATAAATAAATATTAAAAATAAATAAATATTCTCCCAAAATTTTCTTTGTGGGTTATCTTTAGTGCCTAGCACAGTGCCTGGCACAAAGTAAGAGCACATTTTATAATGTTGCATTGAATCTAGGAGAAGTTGACAATGGTGCTGACATTTATCAAGAACTAAAGAAATATGCGTTTATGCATATGGCATAGTTCAGTGGTTCTCAAACGTCCATATACAGCAGAATCTGTTTAAGAACTTGTTTAGAATTCATATTTCTTGGCCCTAAGCCCAGGGATTTGTTTTGCTATGTTGGAGGGAGCCATGTGATCTGTATTTTTAACAATAATTTTTAGGTGATTCTGATATAGGTAATCAGTATTTAATATTGTACTCCGAACATGTACCTAAATATAGCGTAGATGTTATCAGGTCCCTTTTAACATCCAAGCAAAATGTCTCAAGCTCCCATCTTCTCTACTGTGGAAAATTGTCACCATATCTCAGCCTCCAGCATTTCCAGTGGTTCCTTAAATGTGATACCAAA